>NC_056745.1:1326798725-1326951225 GCF_019279795.1 Protopterus annectens | reverse complement strand
CCATTGGCAGAAAAAAAAAACATGTGCTCAGTATACATCTATGTACTGTACTTAGTACTTAGTACAAAGAAACATGAGTCCATGAGTATTTCCTCTGTTCTGACATGCTCAGAAGTAGATGAGAATGCCCTGGCCAGCTGGTATGCATGTTAGAATGGAGTCTGTCATCCAAGTAAATACACATATAAAGTATGAGCATAGATTGTTTCATAGTTATGTTATGCTAATGGATGTTACACTATAACTAGCTCTTGATACACCCAAATAGGGTCCCATTGAACCACTCAAAAGTATAACAACTGGCTTCTCAGGATTTCATCTGTCTCTGTCCTCAGTGCCTTTAGTGCTACCTTGCCAAGAGTAATTGTAGTCTTGGCTAAAGATGATGCCTTCTCACATACATGCGCATGCGCACACACACACACACACACACACACACACACACACACACACACACACACACACACACACACACACATACACACCTAATCTGCCATATCAAGATCACAATTTCTGTATAACCTTAAAAATGAGACCAGTCTATTATTAATTTACAATAGCTACAGATAATCGATATTTTTACTGTAACAATTTGGGCAATACCGTTTGAAAATTAAATTTGCAGACAAGTATACTCTTGCACAGGGAAACATAAAATAAAAAGTTTTGAACAATTAAAAACACATTGACTATCCACTAGTGAGTTCTACCACTAACTGGAAATAACTTGTGATTTGAATACCTCCAACTTTTTAAAACCAATCTGCATTTGCAAAAGACTTGCAGGAGAAACACAGAGACATGAGCTCCCCAACACTGGACAACAGACTGTCTTCGTCTTCATATTGTTCTCATCATCAGTCCATGAAAAGGTTCTTTTAGTGCCCTCAGTCCATACTGTCTACATAGCACTCCAAAATAAAAGTACAAACTGACTGACTGACTGAGTAGCTGACCTGAGTGTCTGCACTCTGAATGTAATGAGAAGAGTTGCATTACTTGAAAAATCTCTAGGGGAGTGTCATACAAGGAGGCAACACTGTGAAATGTTCATGTAACACACTCCTTTTAAACAAATTTCCCCAAGTTGTGTTTTTGGCCAAGGAGTCCTGGCTCCTTAATTTTTCCTTATAGAGCATCATTCTGAATTCAAATAACATCCTCCAAACCAAAACCACTAAGATAACCAGAAACTTCAATATCTAAATCAACTGCAGTCTAAGAACACTAAACTGTTGCTAATGTTTGTAAGTGTGTGTGTGTGTGCGTGTGTGCGTGTGTGTGTGTGTGTGTGTGTGTGTGTGTGTGTGTGTGTGTGTGTGTGTGTGTGTGTGTGTGTGGCCACAGGAAATGGAGAAATGAGTAGAGAGTTGGAATTCCAGTGCTATGTAGGACATGCTGGCAACACTGCAGTGAATCACCTGCTCAAACTAGTGCTTCCCACACCTCTCAACTGTCCAGATTTTCACAGAATATCTAGATTTTTGCCTTTTATTTTTGGTGTGTTCCTCATAAAATGTGTTCTGGATTTTTGTGGCCAATCAGTTAGCTATGAATTCACTAAACAATTACAAGCATTTGAATTTCAGACATCATATCCTTCAGAAAATGTATGGTAACACAAGACCTTTTATACTAGCTACTTTTTAAGTTTATAAGAGCTTGTTTGTTTGTGTCTTTTGGCTTTTCCAGGTTAGGGGTCGCCACAGTGGAACTCCGGTCCACTAATGATTGGTAGTGGATTTTTACGTACCGGGTTACCAGCCCTGATGCACAACCTTCAACGAAGGCACACCCCATTCACGTATGCCTCCACACAGAAGACGCTCTAGCTGAGAATCGAATGGGACAATGTCTTGCTATGAGGTGACAATGCTACCACAGCACCACCACCGCAGTCAATATTTAAAATTTGTCCCTATTTTTGGGGCTTCCCCTCGCCATTATTTTTGGCTTTGTCCAGATTTTTGTACTAAGAGGTTGAGAGCTATGGCACTACTTCCTGTCACTTACAATACATTTGGATAAGTGTTAATGCTATTGTGACATCTCTACTAATACATCTCACCTCACCGGAACTCACTGACAACATAGCATGGCAGCCTTACAGGATGAAAAGCTTCACAAAGGGAGACAGGTACTCTCACTGCATACTGTCTCTGTTTTTTCTAATGAAACAGTGCCAGAACTTATAAAAAAAATAGTTTTCCTCACCCTCTATTCAACAACTGATGTACTTGAGTTTGAGAAAAAAATAGAGCTTAAATAAAGGTTTTGGTGAATAATGAGGAAAGGTCTCTCTCAAAATTCTTATTATACCTGAAGTTCTGGTGAAAAAAACACAAAAACCAACTGAAATAGCCAAAAATGAAACAAACTTAGCCACCGTGTACTGAATGAACCAACTTCAAAAGATGCACTGAACATCCACTGAAAGAAAATACACAATCCTCTGTGAGCACTTTCATTTAGCCAATGCTAAAACTTCCTCAGACAATTGAAAAAGTTGTTACATCATATCCTTTATACAAATCCTAATAATTTAATTGAATCAATTTACTAATTAACTGATTCACTAATGCAACCTCATATCCTGCTCACTACTCATATTACAAATTACGCCCCATACATAGCTGCCCATTTTGCACACAGGTCTGCTGGACACATAGACTGATATTTAATTGGCAGTACAACATACTTTGTTGTCCTCACCCCTCTCTCAGGGGTGGAAGGTTTCAAATTTCCCTCCAAATTTCTAGCATATGCACAGCTGTTGCTGTTAAAGAAATGGGCAGCTATGGACTTTCCCTACACCCATCCTGCACATCCCGAGCTGTTTTCCCTACTGTCTTTCCCTCTTTGTGCCTCTATTTCACCACTTTCCTATCTCCCCATTTTATTTTCTTTCAAAGAAATGAGTGCGGGGGTTAAAGGGAGTAAGCACTTTCAAGCAGTAGTTAGCGGGTTTGCGCGAGTGTGCACTTGTGTGCGCTTAGCTAAGTATTGCTAAGCTTCGCTCAAACCCACGCAAACCCACTTACAACTGCTTAAAAGTGCCTTAGTCACCCTGCATGTGAGGGCCCTTGTTCTGCTCAGCAGCAAAATAAAACACCTCTGTCAGTCTCGAACCCCGTACCTTGGACACACTAGACTGCATGAAGTACCACTAAGCCACATTAGATATACAGCAGGTTGTTGCTGAAATGGATATATCATGCATCAGAATAAGTGAATGTAAAGGAAAGATAGGAATGCCATAACACAAAACCTGTTCTGTGGAACTTTACCAGCAGTCGTTGTGGAATTGCATTACATGACTGTGATAACAGAACCAGCCATTCTAGCAGTAAATAATGTTACAGCAGCACTTTATAACCCCCATACATTATCATAGCAGGACAATCCCCACCCAAACATACAAAATACCTGTGTGTTCAGGGTCCAGCAAGGATGTAGGTAGGCATACTCAGTACTGGAATTGTTCAGTTTTCTTGAGCATCCTGTGCTAATGTCAACAATAAAAAAGCACAAACTGTGCAGATGTGAGTACATTAATATTCACAGTATAGCAGTTCACAAACAGTTCATGTGCCAAATGAATACATCTCAATAACTACGTATGTATGGCAGCTAATTGTATAAGTAGAAAAGAAACTACATACTCCCATGTATCTTGTGTTAGCATTTGTAGGGGTGAGTACAATTCTACACTGACAGCTGTGTACTGGAAGTGGCAACATTCAGGTCTGAGTACAACATTCAAATCACTGGCTACACCCCTAGCTTCAGATATAAGAAGTATACCAACCTTCTGACTTACACAACAGTGTCCACAGCAAACAAGCATGGGCCCCACTTTGGAAAGCTGAAAGGATTACGCCTACCTGACTTAGCAATTTATAGCATTGGGTTGCTATGACAGTGAGTACTGCAATTACCACACAGCAGGCTGCATGCAATTACCAAATGGTGGCCAACAATTGGTGCAGAGGCCATCACATGCACATGTGCTGATACCTATAAAAGCAGGCTGTACTTGCTGTCCACACATGCAATCATTTCATTGCAGCTATGGAGAGAGAGAGAGAGAGAGAGAGAGAGAGAGAGAGAGAGAGAGACACAGGCAGACAGACAGACGGACACCAACATCTACATCAACAGCAACAGTAAAAAAATAAAAGATATTAAAAAAAAAAACACATGGAACTGAAAAATAGAAACCCATACAAAGGAAAGGTATGTAACAGATATGTATTTACTGGCATGTAGTAGATGTTTTTGAAGAGTACTCTGCATACTTTGAATCATCCATATGTGGCAGCAGTATGTATCTATGCACAGATGCCCTGCATAACTACTGCCATGGACAAATCAGTGTGTAGCTTTGTGCAGTGGGATATAACTGTGGCATATGTAGCTCAGCATTAAATGTCAAACATCTGATCCATGTTATCTGTGTTCTGTACAGTAGTGTGTAAAATGGCTGTTTGCGGGAGTAGCGCATACAGCTATATAAACATGAATGTGACAGAGTAACAAATGCATGATAGTCATATTAACGTGTAGCTTAGCATTGGCAACCGCTGTACCAGGCTAGTATGCTAATCTAGCATTTGCAGCTATATATACACCCTGAAATATTACTGTGTGCTCACATGTGACACCTGTTCATGTTGCAGCAAGGCCCAACAGGTCAGCCGTGAGGTCCACAGACTTACAAAAGTGTGGACCTTACATGTGTATGGCACACACATACAGAGAGATCTGTCTGTGTCAGATATATTAGCATCTGTACATGTGCATAGGGCAAGGGACATACTGCAACTGTTTGTGAAGGGTGGACATATATATGTTGGTGAAGGTTGTTATGTGCATATTTCTATGTAGGTTATAGTGTGTGGCAAACAAGACAGCATACAGTGCTGGTATATGACATGTGGTGGTTAAACACTGTGGGTATGATTTGTCAGGTTTGCAGTGTTGCAGCCAGTGAGGCCTGCTAAAGCTACATGGGCTGAGAACACCTTCAATGCATTCCGCACAACACTGTGCAATATTATTACATAACTGTATACCTCACAACCGTCGCATAATTGATATTCCCACCATGAAAGGTGTACTGTATATGTGCCTATATGTATATCTATATGTACACTAATGAATGTTTATATGTATGTTTATATATATATATATATATATATATATATATATATATATATATAGAGAGAGAGAGAGAGAAAGAGAGACAGGGTCATATTTACTGCAACAGATGCCTGGTGACAAAGCCATGGACTCAAGCTCAATGGTGACACCGCACTGGCATCCCTTCTGGCAAAAACTCTGTACCCATGAACTACCACATAGGTGGTAGTTTACTTAACACGGAAGGCGTGATAAGAGACCATGGGACACAGGTGGACAGTAGTCTCCCCTTTGATAATCACAGTGCCACACTAGTCATGTAATCTGTCTATGTGGCACACCCCATCACAAAAGGTTTGTCATCTAGGGAAATATAGGTCAGTGTTCCCCTCTACTCATCACACATAAAACCCATTATAGAGTACAATGCCCCATGTGGTATGTACCTCACAAGACATCTACAGCAACTGGAAAGGCCACAGACATACCTCACAAAGAGTAATACCAGCCTCAAACAGATACCCTATGCAGATCATCTCACAAAACCACAGCTAGACTGTGTCGCATACCACCTACCAGAGGTGACCTCTGCTTAACATACAAAGCTATGTCAAACCCAGAGCTGTTGGACATGCTCCACATAAACAGATCACAATCCCTACAAGCTACACTCTCTAGGGACCTAAACCTTGTCACCTCAATAAACAGAACATGCTGGAGATATAGATTCTTATCTCAGAGACATCCCATACTCTGGAACAAACCACCTATCAATAGCAAACAAAGCTCATCATTATCAGTCGTCATAAATAATCCTGATGATTGGATGGGAGATAGGAAATACACCCCAGGAATCACCTCTGTGGCTCTGCTTGACAGGGGCTCATGAAATTAAATTACATGTGTGTCAAAGGCCAGGGTAGCATATGGCTAGGCTTCTATAGGCCCTAGGGCCAATAGCCTATTACCTACCTATGAACCAATACACACCCACATGTACTTGTTGCAATAATTGCTATGTGAGGTTGACTGAGTGTGATGGTGAATGTGTTGGTGAATGTGTCAAAGTTCTGTATATGTGTGATAGCTTAGTGGGAAACTGTTTCTGTCATGGTATTTTGTGTCCTAGCTGTGATCCCAGCAAAAGATGTGTATGCTATTGTTAGGCAGAAAAAGCAGTATGGCATACAGTCTGACATACTCCCTTGGTGTTGACTGGGGTGTCCCATTGTAGGCTAAAGCAGTGCATGTATGCTTATTGAGTGGTACTGCTGGTGAATTAAACTCTCGTATGAACTGTAGTACTACCTGAAGCTGTAGGCCTAAACAGCACAGTATGGTGTATGTCCACATTGCTTGGAACCACTGTTTTGTGTGTTCCCTGTAGTCCTCACAGATTACATACCTCAGGCATAAGGTTTTGTAAGTACTGACACACAGTACTGTATGGTACACAAGTAAAGCTTATCTGGGTTGCCATACCTTTGTGTCTTGTATGTATGTCTGATGTGTGTGTGGGTATGCCTGTACTATGCCCTCTGTCATATGTGTGTTACAGGATATAAGTGCGTATCTAGAAACATGTATAGTCTAGTACAGCAGTATGCCACCTATATTAACAAATGTGCACATATGTTAGGCAGGGGTTTGCCATCAACGACTAGTGTGGTATACTGGTAATACTGTAACTGGACTTTACAATCATTGCAATGGATGACATATTTCTTTATGCATTAGCTTGATATATACCTCCTGTGGCTAGGTGGTGCATTGTGTTGCATACAGTGTGCCATGTACTGTTGTATAGTCTTACATACTGGTTTCTCTTTGTTGCTGTGTAGAACATGGTTTGATATATAGAGCATGCCAGGCACTGTCAGGCAGTTGTGGGTTGAACACTGATATGTGGTATTGAAAGTGTGTATCCTCTGACAGCCAATAGGTTGCTATATATGGCAGTTGATTGATATCTGTACTTTAGAATGTTAAGTGTGCCACATGACTTGCTCACACATATTGTTTCATTGTCTTCCAGGGTCATGGCCCACCATCGTAACCCTACCTATAGCCCAGCAGGGGAAGAAAAAATAACAACCAGCCTGGTTCAGCACTACACCCTGCTGTTCGCAAGAACCAGCCAGGACCAGCATGAGTGGATTGCACTGTGGCAAGATGTTGTCTGTAGGGTAAATGACATAGGCATGCATAACTGGACATATGAGCAGGTGCGCCATCACTGCAGTGATTTACTTAGACATGTCCGGCAGTGTGCATCTGATGTCTGTAGACAACAGCTTGCCACAGGTGGTGGGGTAGCCATCCATCCCCCCCTCACCAGAGTGGAGGAGCTGCTCCTGAGCCTGGTGGCTCCTGGCCAACAACAACAACAAACATGTATCATCATGGAGGCCAGAGCCACCCAGCAAGTTGACACTGAGTGTGCAGGTAGCATAGCATATCTGTAGACTATTGTTACATCTATTGGTAGATCATGCATATGTGAGATGTCGACTGTGTAGTTAGAAGATGTGGTGCCTAGTGTTGTGCAATACTGATAATTTGGAATATAATCTGTAGGCCTGTGACTGTCAACCATTGTACTACTGTAAGATTGCAAACCCACAGTAGCAATGCCACAGTTGTTGCCACTGACAAACTGTCTCATATCCTTGTAAGTCCCTCTGGTGTGACAGCAAGGCAGCAGACCCATGCTGGTGAGTGTGTTCTACATTTAATATTGCAAATTAAATGTGCAAGTCATAAGTGAGGTGTAGGCCATGTACACGTAACACACCTATGCATAATGCATGCTGTGCATGTTTGCTGTGAGACTATGCACATCTCAGTAACGTGAGTAGTTGCCTTAAACACATGCAATACACAGAGCATCCCACACAATTGTGGCAACACTGTAGTGGACATTGGATAGGCAGAGTTGATACACATGCACACAACATACACAACTTTGTCATACGCAGTACACGTTAACATGCTACACATGGTGTATTCAGACACCCGCTGTAAGGTCACACTCCAGTAACCCAAATGTCATCCACACAGCACACATAATATATCTGAGGGGGTAGAGGCCTATCATGGGGCTGTGCGACACTCTTCAACACATAACACATTCATGTTAGGCAATGCTCCCTATTGGGCACCTTACAAACCCATGTAACTACTGGCTGTGAAATGGTGTATGTAGCCATGGTCCTAAAGTTCAGGTACAGCATGCTAGGTGCCGGTCTGGCACACATTAGTAGCCTTGAGTGACCACATGATGCTGCATGATGATGGCTCATGGTACTACACCCCATCCAGTTAAAGTAACCACAGTACTACACATAACATTCATTGCTATGCACCTCAATGTTGTGTGTGTGCAAACATATGCACTTATACACAATATGCATAGCAATCACCATTTGTACAAAGTGACACATATATGTCTTGTAATGCTATTGAGTGTATAGGTCACATGACACACATTGGGTATGTGTAATGTTTAATGTTGCAGTTGTGTTGTAGCATGCCATGTCATGGCTGGCACTGGCATGTCCACAATATGTCCTACACTCACCATAACCACTGTACAATGGCTATGTTGAGCAATGGTATTCCATCAGGTATACATGCACCACTCATCCTGTGTGTATACATAGCATGCATGTGCTAAACCTGTGTCCACTATTATCTGCTAAAGACACAGACGCTCTACTCAGAAATGGATATCTATGTGATACACAGATAAACATGCAGCCATGGTATGTATACCTGCGAGTGATGGTGCACAGGGCATTGCAGAGCTTTTAATACTTGCACAGCAATGTTGTGTCCATGTACACATTGCATTCCAGGGTGAGGCCAATCACTGAACAACAACACACATGCATCAAAGCCATGTATACTGTTATTAGCAAGGGCTGTCTACACTCGCACTGCATGCTGTTGAGCAACACACGTCTTGCATGCTGACACATGTGATATGACTGTATTACTTGTGATACTGTACCCCACCATCAACCACTATTGAGTATGTTCTGGATTGCTGGTGGTGTGTGTGTGTGTGTGTGTGTGTGTGTGTGTGTGTGTGTGTGTGTGTGTGTGTGTGTGTGTGTGTGTGTGTGTGTGTGTGTCTGCTTTAGTGAGGAGTGTATTTGTGTGCATGTGTGCATGTGTTCCGACATCATGTACAGGTCGTAAAGTGTGTTTCCTGTCTTCCTCTCACAGGTGCTGAGTTTGGGCTGGTTCACTGCAGCAGGGAACCTGATGTCACTGAGCCAAATAGTGATAATGATAATAGGTGTGTTGAGGCACAGGCATATTTGCCAGGGTCTGTTGTTGGGCCACCAATCGACAGTACACAAGTGTCCACCCCATCCATGCACACAGTCATACTGCCAATACATCCATCACCAATGCCCTTAGCTGACGGACAGCATACAGTCGGCATTGGCCAGGACAGTGTGGTATCTATGGCACATACATAAAGACACAGCAGCTATACCCAGATGTCTGGAAGGGTACCACATAGGCAGATGTACAGAGGTTCTCGTCAGGGCACTGCTGCTCATCATGCCCCTGGCAGATGTGCCACAGGTCTTACAACCTCACGCATGTTCCAGGCTGTCATGGAGGCACAGGCACATATGGAACTGTACACCAGACAGGGACTAAGGGCACAGAGGGCACATAACACCGCTGTAATTGACAGCATCCGTGACCTAGCAGGTGCCATCCATAATCACACTAAGGTCACTGATAGACAATGGGGTGAGACATTAGATGTCCTCTGCAATGTCATGTCCATGTGTCAGGACAGTGTGGGATGGTTGAGACATCGACATGGAAGTATGCCAGCAACATCAGCAGCTGGCAGTCACCGCGGACGTCCCTCAAGTCACAGCTGCTCCCGTAGTGCCAGTACCAGCCCCAGCAATGTTGGGGGTGGGCTGTCCATAGACCATCCTAGAAGACCAAGTGCACGTGGCTCTGGACAGTCCCAGCAGGGACCTGGGTCCGGTGTACATCCATCTACCTCTGAGGATAGTACCCAGTCTGGCTTAGTACCTGATATTATCAGTAGTACCCCTGCCAGGCACAGGTACCATATCTGTGGCCAGAGATGGTGATATGTAAAGCCTGACAGGTACAGTCTGTGGCTATCCCACAAATACCCATATATGGCAGCCACATGGTGGAACTGTGTGCATGCAGACAAACACACACATAAACCAGACACCTAGGGCTAACACATACCCGCACACATTACATCAACATTGGCCCATAGCAGTACTCTTGGCCCTCACACACACACACACACACACACACACACACACACACACACACACACACATACATGTCAATTGTATGGCTCAATGTAGGCCTCTGGCAAACCAACAACACACCCTGTGCATATGATGAAACCTGTGCCACCTCCTGTCATCTGTAACATTGATGCAGGAACAGGCTACCATGGTGCTGATGCACAGGGTGACTTTATAGCAGTATAGCAATGTTAGCGTGCTGTCAGCAGTAGAGTGTAATGATATCCTTGAAGATGTAGCTGAGCAGGCATGATGCATTAAAGCTATGATTGTCAGTGTAGTATTGTTTACACCAGAGTTAGTTCCAATAGTGTATTGTCCGCCCATGTGCCACTTGGCTGATATGTGTAGTATTGGCAACATGTGTTAGAGAGTGGACTGTATGTGTGGGATGTGTGTAGCACAGATTTGCAGGTGTACATTTGTGAACATGGTGAAGGTGCACTGTCTGCATGTACGTGCATAGTGGACACATGAGCAGGGTGACATGCCCTGTATTACACAGTAACACTCCATAGTTTCTATTGGTGGCCAATATGCATTGTACTACACACATTTTGGAACTTGAGTACGCATGTGTATGACATGGTTTGACACTGTGCTGTGGGTGATACTGTTACTATCTGTCATTGTTTTGCATTCTGGCAGTATACATAACCTCAACAGCCTGACCATAACCTATTGTTAGATGATGTCTTGACAACTGGCACACAGATATAGGACACACAGTAACATTTGGATCCTTCAGGTACTATACTATGCCAGTAACCAGTGGTATTCACCTGCACCCATTCCTGAGACCACTCCTGTTTGGCATATAGCTCTCTTAAGTACAAGCAATCACAGTAAGGATATGTCTATCCACATCTGGTAATGCATACTGTGGCCTATAATGCATTCTCCAGATGACACACACATCCTCCACAAGGGTATCATACAAACAGATACCTGTTGTCAAACCCATGCTGTAAAGCTATAAGCCAACCAAAGCATAGTCGTCCACCTTTACGAAACATAGTATCCCCACAGTACCACATAGGTAGTAGCCACCAACCGATGTGTACATGCAGCCAAGTGTTACATCATCTCTCCTTTGGTAATCACATTTCCAAAGGTATTTTGAAATCCCTCGGTGGATCACATAAGCAATAAGGGGTCTGCATGCATATCCACAAAGGTTGTTGTACACCTATAATGAATAGCCATCATTGACAGACTTTGCTGCATTTGTACAGGTCTGAAATATACCTCAGCCATAAACCCTCACTCACACAATTCAATAAAAACCGTAATGAGTGTGTGTGACACAGATGACCTAGGCCAGGGATCACTGCAGTGGCTGGCCTTGTTACAAGCATACAGATGTGACTTAAGGTCTGGAAAGCAGCAGCACACTCTGGCAAAGATGACAGATGGGTTCATGGAGAAAGCAAGGTTCCCACCCATGAAATAATTGAGGTCACATAATGTATATGTATTTGCCACACAGTTACCTGACATGTGCAATGCACATACTGTTGTCATACTGATATGTCATACAGTAGTAAAAGCAAAACCCACAACACATTGACCAACAGTGTCACACACATAGAACACACACACACACACACTCACCAAGTGCAGGATTCAACCCCCTACCTAACTACTTTATGATAATAGAGCAGTACACATTAACACGACATGCTATACACATTACTGGACACTTTCTTTTCCACAGGTATATTTGTAGGATGGTGACATCATCAGACTTGACAAAGGTAAGTATACCACTTTTACGGTGTTTTACTACTCTCCAAAAAGGTTGCTCTTCTCCAAAGAGATCACACACAAAATTGTTAAGTACAGGATTCAAACCCCTGTCTCTCTACTTCATGATATTAGAGGAGCACGCATTAACACAACATGCTATACACATTACTGGGAGGTGTCTTTTCCACAGGTATATTTGTAGGATGGTGACATCATCAGACTTGACAAAGATTATCATACCACTTTTAAGGTGTTTTACTACTCTCCAAAAAGGTTGCTCTTCTCCAAGGAGATCACACACAAACTTGTCAAGTACAGGATTCAAACCCCTACCTAACTAGTTTATGATACTACAGGAGTACACATTTACACAACGTGCTATACACATTACTGTGAGCTCTCCTTTCCACAGGTATATTTGTAGGATGGTGACATCATCAGACTAGACAAAGTGGGTTACATTAGGTGACATTAGGTGAGCTACAGAGAAGGAATGTCTAAACACTTTGGCCATGTGATTATCAAAGGAAAGTTTGCTATCTACCTGTGTCCCCAGGGCCATAATGACTTTCTCTGTACATACTGGATTACCACCTATGTGGTAATTTGTGTGCACTTTGTTTTGGGACATTGCATAGCTTTTAATACTTGCACAGCAATGTTGTGTCCATGTACACATTGCGTTCCAGGGTGAGGCCAATCACTGAACAACAACACACATGCATCAAAGCCATGTATACTGTTATTAGCAAGGGATGTCTACACTCGCACTGCATGCTGTTGAGCAACACACGTCTTGCATGCTGACACATGTGATATGACTGTATTACTTGTGATACTGTACCCCACCATCAACCACTATTGAGTATGTTCTGGATTGCTGGTGGTGTGTGTGTGTGTGTGTGTGTGTGTGTGTGTGTGTGTGTGTGTGTGTGTGTGTGTCTGCTTTAGTGAGGAGTGTATTTGTGTGCATGTGTGCATGTGTTCCGACATCATGTACAGGTCGTAAAGTGTGTTTCTTGTCTTCCTCTCACAGGTGCTGAGTTTGGGCTGGTTCACTGCAGTAGGGAACCTGATGTTACTCAGCCAAATAGTGATAATGATAATAGGTGTGTTGAGGCACAGGCATATTTGCCAGGGTCTGTCATTGGGCCACCAATCGACAGTACACAAGTGTCCACCCCATCCATGCACACAGTCATACTGCCAATACATCTGTCACCAATGCCCTTAGCTGACAGACAGCATACAGTCGGCATTGGCCAGGACAGTGTGGTATCTATGGCACATGCATCCAGACACAGCAGCTATACCCAGATGTCTGGAAGGGTACCACATAGGCAGATGTACAGGGGTTCTCGTCAGAGCACTGCTGCTCATCATGCCCCTGGCAGATGTGCCACAGGTCTTACAACCTCACGCATGTTCCAGGCTGTCATGGAGGCACAGGCACATATGGAACTGTACACCAGACAGGGACTAAAGGCACAGAGGGCACATAACACTGCTGTAATTGACAGTATCCGTGACCTAGCAGGTGCCATCCATAATTACACTGAGGTCACTGATAGACGATGGGGTGAGACATTAGATGTCCTCTGCAATGTCATGTCCATGTGTCAGGACAGTGCGGGATGGTTGAGACGTCGACATGGAAGTATGCCAGCAACATCAGCAGCTGGCAGTCACCGCGGACGTCCCTCAAGTCACAGCTGCTCCCGTAGTGCCAGTACCAGCCCCAGCAATGTTGGGGGTGGGCTGTCTGTAGACAGTCCTAGAAGACCAAGTGCACGTGGCTCTGGACAGTCCCAGCAGGGACCTGGGTCCAGTGTACATCCATCTACCTCTGAGGATAGTACCCAGTCTGGCTTAGTACCTGATATTATCAGTAGTACCCCTGCCAGGCACAGGTACCATATCTGTGGCCAGAGATGGTGATATGTAAAGCCTGACAGGTACAGTCTGTGGCTATCCCACAAATACCCGTATATGGCAGCCACATGGTGGAACTGTGTGCATGCAGACAAACACACACATAAACCAGACACCTAGGGCTAACACATACCCGCACACATTACATCAACATTGGCCCATAGCAGTACTCTTGGCCTCACACACACCCACACACACCCACACACACACACACACACACACACACACACACACACACACACACACACATGTCGATTGTATGGCTCAATGTAGGCCTCTGGCAAACCAACAACACACCCTGTGCATATGATGAAACCTGTGCCACCTCCTGTCATCTGTAACATTGATGCAGGAACAGGCTACCATGGTGCTGATGCACAGGGTGACTTTATAGCAGTATAGCAATGTTAGCGTGTTGTCAGCAGTAGAGTGTAATGATATCCTTGAAGATGTAGCTGAGCAGGCATGATGCATTAAAGCTATGATTGTCAGTGTAGTATTGTTTACACCAGTGTTAGTTCCAATAGTGTATTGTCCACCCATGTGCCACTTGGCTGATATGTGTAGTATTGGCAACATGTGTTAGAGAGTGGACTGTATGTGTGGGATGTGTGTAGCACAGATTTGCAGGTGTACATTTGTGAACATGGTGAAGGTGCACTGTCTGCATGTACGTGCATAGTGGGCACATGAACAGGGTGACATGCCCTGTATTACACAGTAACACTCCATAGTTTCTATTGGTGGCCAATATGCATTCTACTACACACATTTTGGAACTTGAGTACATGTGTGTATGACATGGTTTGAAACTGTGCTGTGGGTGATACTGTTACTATCTGTCATTGTTTTGCATTCTGGTAGTATACATAACCTCAACAGCCTGACCATAACCTATCGTTAGATGATGTCTTGACAACTGGCACACAGATATAGGACACACAGTAACATTTGGATCCTTCAGGTACTATACTATGCCAGTAACTAGTGGTATTCACCTGCACCCATTCCTGAGACCACTCCTGTTTGGCATATAGCTCTCTTAAGTACAAGCAATCACAGTAAGGATATGTCTGTCCACATCTGGTAATGCATACTGTGGCCTATAATGCATTCTCCAGATGACACACACATCCTCCACAAGGGTATCATACAGACAGATACCTGTTGTCAAACCCATGCTGTAAAGCTATAAGCCAACCAAAGCATAGTCATCCACCTTTACGAAACATAGTATCCCCACAGTACCACATAGGTAGTAGCCACCAACCGATGTGTACATGCAGCCAAGTATTACGTCATCTCTCCTTTGGTAATCACATTTCCAAAGGTATTTTGAAATCTCTCGGTGGATCACATAAGCAATAAGGGGTCTGCATGCATATCCACAAAGGTTGTTGTACACCTATAATGAATAGCCATCATTGACAGACTTTGCTGTGTTTGTACAGGTCTGAAATATACCTCAGCCATAAACCCTCACTCACACAATTCAATAGAAACCGTAATGAGTGTGTGTGACACAGATGACCTAGGCCAGGGATCACTGCAGTGGCTGGCCTTGTTACAAGCATACAGATGTGACCTAAGGTCTGGAAAGCAGCAGCACACTCTGGCAAAGATGACAGATGGGTTCATGGAGAAAGCAGGGTTCCCACCCATGAAATAATTGAGGTCACATGTACGTATATGTATTTGCCACACAGCTACCTGACATGTGCAATGCACATACTGTTGTCATACTGATATGTCATACAGTAGTAAAAGCAAAACCCACAACACATTGACCAACAGTGTCACACACATAGAACACACACACACACACACTCACCAAGTGCAGGATTCAACCCCCTACCTAACTACTTTATGATAATAGAGCAGTACACATTAACACGACATGCTATACACATTACTGGACACTTTCTTTTCCACAGGTATATTTGTAGGATGGTGACATCATCAGACTTGACAAAGATAAGTATACCACTTTTAAGGTGTTTTACTACTCTCCGAAAAGGTTGCTCTTCTCCAAAGAGATCACACACAAAATTGTTAAGTACAGGACTCAAACCCCTGCCTCTCTACTTCATGATATTAGAGGAGCACGCATTAACACAACATGCTATACACATTACTGGGAGGTGTCTTTTCCACAGGTATATTTGTAGGATGGTGACATCATCAGACTTGACAAAGATTATCATACCACTTTTAAGGTGTTTTACTACTCTCCAAAAAGGTTGCTCTTCTCCAAGGAGATCACACAAACTTGTCAAGTGCAGGATTCAAACCCCTACCTAACTAGTTTATGATACTACAGGAGTACACATTTACACAACGTGCTATACACATTACTGTGAGCTCTCCTTTCCACATGTATATTTGTAGGATGGTGACATCATCAGACTAGACAAAGTGGGTTACATTAGGTGACATTAGGTGGGCTACAGAGAAGGAATGTCTAAACACTTTGGCCATGTGATTATCAAAGGAAAGTTTGCTATCTACCTGTGTCCCCAGGGCCATAATGACTTTCTCTGTACATACTGGATTACCACCTATGTGGTAATTTGTGTGCACTTTGTTTTATCCAAAGGGGATTACTATGCATTCTTTGGCATTCTGCTTGAGGGCATTGTTTTGACACCAGGTATCTGTCTCTGTAAGACCCTTCTGGAGGATGTGTGTGTCAGCCGTAGAGTCGATTATGGACCACAGTTAGCAGTCATCTGCAAACCTGTTCAGCCATACTCCTCCCATGCTTGCCTGTACCTCTGAGCAGTATCTACTGAAAAGGTGGGGTCACAGGACCAAGACCTGTGGGATGCCATTTGTGACTTGTTTAGAGTCGGACATGGAACCCGCAACTCTGAACATGTGTGTCTGATCTGTGAGCTGCTTGGCCACCCATCCTGTGACATTGCTGTTAATGTTCAAGCTGGTAAGCTTGTCCATGATGACAGAGTGGGGAATGGTGTAGAAAGTCCTTAGTGAGGTCCAGGTGGGCTGTGTGGACTACTTTCACCTCCATCTATGTCCTTGATAACTGTTTCAAATAAGTCAACTAGGTTTAGGAGGCAGGATCTGCCTTTAACAAGGCCAAGTTGGGTAGAGTCCAGTGTCTGGAGGTCCCCAATGTCTCTCTTTATGGGTTCCATGATAATTTTCTCCATAGCTTTGCAGACAAGGTTGAGTAGACATATAGGGCAATGGTTTCCAGGTTCTGTTGTGGCACCCCCTTTGTGGAGCCGGATGACTGTTGGTGTATGCCATTCTTTGGGTACATAGCCTGTGGTACGATTTAGTCTGGACAGTGAATGTAGGTGAGGGTGTAGTTACTTTTGGGCCTGGTGTAAGACACAGCCTGGGACACCATCCAGTCCCATTGATGCTGTGTTCTTAGCATTGGAGAGGGCAGTCTTTACTTGCATGTCCATGATGTCTGAGGCTCTGCATTCTTCTGGGATGGACACAGGCCCTTTTGGGGATGATGGGGGGAGTTTGCACTGAACTTGTCCCTCAGAATGTGGGCAATGTAAGTTGGTTCAGTGTATTTCTTGCCATTTTTCAGTAGCTGACAGCATATTTGGAAGTTGCCACCTACATGTTTGGTATAGCTACCAAAGGCTTTGTGGTTGTTATTCTTACATTCCTTGGAAATTTATCTTTAGAAACTGGCCTTGGATTATTTTATGAGCGATCATTATTTCTTCCTAATAATTATCAGTGATGCCTTCCCTTTTTGTGAAGTTAGCTCTATCATGTGTTCATTTCCTCCTTCTGTTGTCTAGCTTATTTATGGGTGACGACCACCAGATTAGTTTGTTATTTTTGGAGGAATGCATCTTGGTTTTATTTGGGATGTATTGATCCATGCATCCCTGTAGATGCTCATAGGATGCACTTGTAAATGATTCAGCAGATTGTATACCATTATCCTATAGCAAGGGGGTTTTGGAACTTTCCACTTTGGTCTTGGGAAGTGTGCAGTTTACTTTTGAAAATGTCTTCACAGTGGTTTCATTGACTGGGGGGGGCAGGATGTGGATGTCCAGTGTGATTACTTTATGATCCAATATTACCAGTGAGGGGTTTATCTCTGTTGAGGAGCACTGGTATCCCATGTTGGTGATGATCAGGTCCAGTATGTTGTCACCTCTAGTCGGCATGATGACCAGCTGTTCCAGGGTGTTAGAGTTTTTAAACTCTAAGAAACATTGGACAAAGGACGTTGTACATGAATAATTCTCCCACTCAATGTTTGGGTAGTTGTAATCTCCTCATATAATGGTGTTTGATAGGACCTTTATATTTTCCACTGTTCTCAGGAATACTGAGTGAGGTTCCTGAGACAAGGTAGGTGATCTGTAGCAGGCTACAATCTGATAAGCAGCTTTGCCCAATGTTAGTTGCACTTGCATGGTCTCCAAGGCCTCATGCTGTGCAACTAATCTGAAGGTGTGGATATCCACAAGGTAAATGGATACACCCCTTTCTTTTGTATTTCACTCGTGGTTTTGGGTCCGAAGATCAGAGGGATTGTGAGTGTTTTATGTGGAGCATGTCCAACAGCTCTGTGTTTGACATAGCTTTGTATGTTAGGCAGAGAACACCTCTGAGTAGACGATATGCAAGGGAGTATGGCTGGAGCATTTTGAGATGGTCTGTGTATGGCATGTATTTCAGGCCAATAATGCTCTTTGTGAGGTATTGCTGCAGGCTTTCTAGTTGTTGTAGTTGTCTTGTGAGGTACATAGCAAAAGGGGCGTTGTACTCTATTATGGTTCTAGTGAGTGATGAGTAGAGGGGAACAATGTCCTCTTCTATTCTGCATGAGACACTTTTTGTGATGAGGTGTGCCACATAGGAGGATTTCCTGACTACTGTGGGGATGTGATTATCACAGTTGTGTCCACTGTCCACCTGTGACCCAAGGTCTCTTGTCACACTTTCAGTGTTAAGTATACTACCGCCTATGTTGTAGCTCATGGCTACAGAGTTTTTAACAAAGGGGATGACAATGCACTTTTTGGCATTGAGCTTGAGCCCATGGCTTTGACAACAGCCATCTGTCTCAGTGAGGCCCTTTTATAGGATGTCCACATCTTTAGTGTTTACAATTATGGCTCCTAGTTTGCAGTCATCTGGAAACTTCAGTAGCCACAGACCTTCCATGTTAAAGTGTACTTCAGGGAAGTAGATACTAAACAGGACAAGACCCAGGACTGGACCCTGTGGTACTGCACTCATCACTGGTCCAAAGTCATACTTGGAGAATGCTACTTTCACAGTGTGTGCTCTGTCAGTAAGCCTGTTGGCAACCCATCTTGTAACATAGCAATTTATACCTAGTTTAGTGGGTTTATCTATATTTCCAGAGTGTGGGGTGGTGTTGTAAGCCGTGGCAGGATCTACATAGGCTGTGCGAACCACCTTACCCTTGTCTACAGTTTTGGTGACTGCTTCAATGTCATCTATCAGGTTTAGGAGACATGATCTGCATTTTACAAACCCAACATTGTTGTGGTCCAGGGTTTGGGGATTACCAATATATTTTTTTATCAGTTGTATGATGATATATTCCATGGCCTTGAAGAGCAGGCTCATCAGGCCAATGGGGTGCTAGTTCCTGGGGTCCGTGGTGTCTCCACCCTTGTGTAGTGGGATAACCGTCGTTGTGCACCATTCAGCAGGCACAAAGCCTGAGGTGAGGCTATGACTGAACATGGTACGTCGGTGTGGTGCCTGTTCTTTCTGTGGTTTGTGTAGAACACAGCCTGGGAAGTTATCTGGTCCCATGGCTGCTGTGATACTGGCTTTGGAGAGTATTTTTTACCTGTGCAGCCGTGATGACAGCAACTTTGCAGTCTTCCATTATAGAGATGTGCTCTTTCATGGGTGAGAGGGGGATAAAGTTAACACTTATCCTATCTGCCAGGATGTTGGCAATATCAGTTGGGTCTGTATATTTAGTGCCATTGAGCTGTAACTCAGAACAGATCTGAGTGTTGCCATGACATGGACCTGTCTGTTGGGCAGAGATGTCCTGAGTGGACAGTATGCAACAGAGTACAGATTGGGTTAAATTCAGTCTTGTTGCATGGGGCAACTGTTTGAGGCCAGTAATCCTCTTGTTGAGGTACTTCAGTGGTCTTTCCAGCTGCTGAAGGTGCCTAGTCAGATTCATCACAAGTGTGTTGTGGTACTCTCTGACTGGTCTGATGACTGATGAGTAGAGGGAACCTCCTTTGACCTACATGCACAGACCTTGGCAGTTTGTGTGAACACATAGGATGATTTTCTGACCACTCTGTGAATGTGTTTCTAGAAGTAGAGATGACTATCCACATTTGTCCATAGATCCCTTATTATCACCTCCGTATTTAGCCTGTGTGTGAGCATGCCCAGTATGATCTTTCAGTGTGATGCTGAATGAAATCCACTACATTTGTTGAAGTGTGTGAGCACGCCCGGTATAGACATTTATACTATATGTGTGTGGAAAATCAAGTTGTATTTTTACAGCAGGGCTCACCTTTCTGTCATAAATCAACAGGGATCATGCTGTGCCTGCAGGGCTTCCATGAGACACTTTAAATAGACTTATCAACATTTCTACATACAGAGGGGACAGCTATACTTTGTACATTTCTACCCAGGGGCACACCTGATTGTTACTGTGGGTGTACATAGGATGAGGGTTTCACCTGACACATACACATTTGCTAGGCCTGCACTGCTATGTAAGGTACACCATTTCAGTCTGTACTGTTGCCTATCATACTGGCTTGAGGCATACTACTGTACTACAGATCTTAGTATCCAATGTCACGTATATTAGATTGCGACACCGCCTGGCCTGCTGTTCTCTGTCTGCATAGGCCTATGGGGGAGGTTACCCATATGCCTCTTTAGGAGCATGATACAGCATTTCTTTGTGTTTGCATTAGTGTACAATTGTTCTGCTGTGTCTGTGCCAGAGAAATGCTGTCATGGCTTAGTGGTTTAGTACTCTAACTATAGTGCCCAGTATCCTGGGTTCGAGCCCTGTCACTGCTTTTTATTTTCATGCTGGGCAGACCAGACTGCTTCAGGAACAGTAAAGCAAATATGAGCATGTTTACCTTACTTTGCTCAACTTTGCCCGACTTTACCCGACCTTGCCCAACATTGCTCAACGTTGCCCGACATTGTGCTAGTTAGCGCGGGCAATTTTGTTTACATATACTAACTAGTGGTAAAAGCTGCCTAGCACTGCTTTATATTGCTTAAAACATGGCAATCATGCCTCAGGTGGTGCTGCAGGGCTGCCTATGTTGGATGCACATTGTACACTCCCTATACATGTTTGAAAACAGGTAGTGTCAAGTTAGGCATCCCATTTATTTTATGTGTGAGTCAGAGAGAGGTATAATTTCCAGGGTTCCTACTGAGCCAGTGTATGTGCTATGAATTGCCTCTTTGCCAAGGCCAAGGCATACTGGGCACGCCTCCTTCTGCCTACTGGGGCAGGCTCAGGTTGTTCCTCCTCTGAGTCACGCTGTGCATGTGCAGGCCTTGGCAATGGTGGGGGCTGTTTGGCCCTGCCCCATGCTGTTCCTTCTGCAGCTGTTTTTGCAGGATCATATTGTGCAGTATGGCACATACCATGACAATTTGGGTACATGTAGTTGGTGAGTACTGCAAGGCTCCACCAGATGTGCCCAAGCACTGGAACCGTGACTTGAGCATCCCAAACACACGCTCAATTACATTTCGTGTTTGTGTGTGTACTTCATTATGGAGTTCTTGTTCAGGTGTATGTGCATTTCTGATGGGTGTCATCAGCCATGGCTCCAGTGCATATTCAGCATCCCCCACTAGGTGACCATCAGGGATGTCCCCATTGGCAAATGTCTGGTACAGCTGCGTCAGATGTCAGATATGGGAATCATGGTAGCTTCCAGGGCAGCCAGCACACACATTCAGTATTATGCCCTGGGCATCGCACATGACCTGGCAGTTGATGGAGTGGAAGCCCTTGTGGTTGATGTAGGCCCTACCCCGCTCACTGGCTGGTGCTTTGATGCATATGTGCATGCAGTCAATTGCACCCACTACCTCAGTGTATTCCGCTATTTGCTGGAAGAGACGCATATTGCTGGCCAATGCCTCATGAGAATTGGGGGAATATACAAGATCACTGGCATGTGCTGACATGGCATTCAGGAACTGGTGCAGTACCCTGGATGCTGATGCCTGTGAAATCCCCATCATATCACCAGTTGGTCTCTGGAAGGTACCTGTTGCTAGTATTCTTAGGCCAACACATACCTTGGTTTCCACTGGGATGGGTTCCCCTCTGTTGGCTCTGTGTGTGAGGTGTGGCCAGCACAGCTCAACAATTTGCTTCAGGAGGTCTCTGTCCACTCTATAGTGCTCCACTATCTCCAGCTCATGTAGCCCCTGGTAGGTTACCCTGGGTCTGTACACTGTTCTCTGCCTCCTCGCTGTGGGTTGCTCAGCAGCATTCACAATGGCACCACCCTCAGCATCTTGCACATGTTGCCTTATAATAGCAATGGCAGCCCCTAACATTTTTTGTCTGAGTTAAGCTTTTTAAGTTTTCACTCTTTTTGTATATTGTAGTGTTGCAGTGTTTCTGAGAAAAACATGGGGGAATGTTGTTTGCAGAGTTTTAAGTGCTGGGCTGGGCTAGTGTACTGCCTGTGTAATTGGCTGATTCTGATTGATTTCACCTGGCAGCTCTGCTAGTTCTCCTTGGTTAACTTCCTACTACTTCTTTTCCTTCCTTTTCCCTTTCTGTTTCCACAGGGGGCAGCGATGCGCAAACAAGCGCAAACACGCGCACATGAGTGCACACCCGCACACACAGGCTTAGGCAGGTGCACATCCACACACACAGGCTTAGACAGCCTTACACAGGCTTACACGGGTGCACACATGTGCACACAGGCTTAGACGGGTTTACAGGCGCACACACATGCGCACACAGTGTAAGCATCTTTGCAAGAAACTTTAGTGATATCCACGGCGTACACCTTCAGTTTCTGGGTTTCAGTTAAGATAGCTGTAGACATGCCAATTCCAATCCTGAGTAACTCACAGCAAACACATGCCACTCTGTTCCAATAAGCTTACAGTCTTTCATACATACCCCCTCATGATGTCACCTATCTTCTACTCTACTACTCCCCTAATCCTACACTTACACTCTAGGGACATGTCTCACATGGCAGGGAAAATTGGGATTCACTATTCCTATCCTCATTTGCATAGGATTGCCTGCTAATGCTTGGTTACATCTCTCAAACTGAGCTTCCCCCCTTAGCAACCACTACTCAGTAGCCATGTTGTCTTCAGCCTGCCATTCACCTGCATGGCAGAAGAATATTTTTTAATAAGAATGCCTATTTTTGGCACGTTTGCGCGGTGCTGCACTATGCTTAAACACTGGAGATTGGGGGAAAAAATTGATTTTTTTATTAATTTGCAACAAATAAAAATGCCAGTGGCCTTATATTTGGCCATTAGCATGCGTCCTCAACTGGATGCATCCTTTATTTGGAGCTGTCATAGCTCCATTTTGCTATTTGCAGAACAGTACATTTCTGCAAATAACTCTGCTCTTACTCAGACAGGTTAGTGTTTCCTGGATCGCAAATTTACCTCATTTGCATAGCTTTCAGCAGCAAATGAGGTAATATGCATAACATAACACTATCCGTGCAAGAGTAGTTTTAGGAGCTCTCATGCACGCCCCTGCTGGCTGTTGCTGGATTGCTCAGCAGACATATTGGCTGTCTGCCGGCTTACTCTACTCTTAGACTCCGTGCAAGCCTTCGTGAATCCAGCCCTAGTTGTACTCATGAACAAGACTATTCTTAAAACAAACTTTTCAATTGATATATATATATATATATATATATATATATATATATATATATACATATATATACACATATATTATATATGTGTGAAAATAAGAGAAAACTGTATGTATGTATATATGAATGAAGGGAGTATACAATATGAAACAATAAATATAAAACATAATTATATATTCACAAATCTAAAACCTTGTTATTGAAATTGTCTTTTTTTAATTAATAAATAATCATAAATATATACTTATTATGTGCAAAACAATGCATAAAAACTTTATAATAAATACGTGAATCCATAATAGGCTTATTTTACATATGTTAATGAAGCACTATGTTTGTACATGAATGAAATTTTTAACTTAAAGTTTAAAGTATACCTATTACACATCTGTAAATAGTAACATAGGCATGGCCAAGTGTGGCACATGCCACTGGTGCCACAAAATAAATACAGGGGAACTTTTCCATTTAAGGAAGAGAAAGTTTCACTTACATAGTAGATACAACTGTAAATCGAAAGGGGTTGTATATTTAGCTACATGTAATTCATGCTCAACATTCTATATAGGGAAAACAAAGAGACAGTTGGCCCAAAGAATATATGAGCATGAATATACCATTAAGAAAAATAGACTCAATAATGCGTTAGCAAAACGTGTTAGTGAATATAAAGACGATCAATTTTCTTTTATGGCTATTGATCATGTAGACATTATTGATAAAAAAACCCTGGGGCTTGCATTTAGAGCTGAAGGAATTAAAATGGAAAATAAGAACACAAGCAGACACTTGGAAAGGAATTAATGAGCGGAGCTCTAGCCCCGGTATTAAAATTAAAGCCATTGGAGAGAAATAAAATTGGATGATCCATCAACACTATATGTACTTTATCTGTCTTTTTAGCTTAAAATGTACTTTACAGTTTTTTAGTTAAAAATTTCATTCATGTACAAACATAGTGCTTTGTTAACATATGTAAAATAAGCCTATTATGGATTCACATATTTATTATAAAGTTTTTATGCATTGTTTTGCGCATAATAAGTATATATTTATGATTGTTATTTATTAATTTAAAAAAAAAAGACAATTTCAATAACAAGGTTTTAGATTTGTGAATATATAATTATGTTTTATATTTATTGTTTCATATTTCATACTCCCTTCTTTCATATATGCATACATACATACAGTTTTCTCTTATTTTCACACATATATAATATATGTAGATATATATATATATATATATATATATATATATATATATATATATATATATTTGAAAAGTTTGTTGTAAGAATAGTCTTGTTCATGAGCACAACTTGTCTTTCAAGATTTTATGTATGAACCCACTAGTGCTTTGAATTATAAGGTTCTGTTTAGGAAATATATGTATGTAAGTTAGCAGTTTTTTTAGTACTATTTGTAATATGAGTAGTGAGCAGGATATGAGGTTGCATTAGTGAATCAGTTAATTAGTAAATTGGTTCAATTAAATTATTAGGATTTGTATAAAGGATGTGATGTAACAACTTTTTCAATTGTCTGAGGAAGTTTTAGCATTGGCTAAACGAAAGCGCTCACAGAGGATTGTGTATTTTCTTACTTCAATAAAGTGGATTTTCGGTGCATCTTTTGAAGTTGGTTCATTAAGTACACGGTGGCTAAGTTAATTTCATTTTTGGCTATACCTGAATTTTAGATATCAGTGTAAGAAGATGCAAACATATTTCAAAAACCGTCATAATTTTAAACCACCCCAATGGCCTTCTATGAAGAAAAAAGAAAGGTAATAGAGATTACAAATTACTTCAATGGCAATTTTATGAGAACATAATGGAATCCACACTAGAGAGTCTAAACATTCAGTTTTTCATAGGTTCCTAGATAGATACTAGGCTATCTGCCCTAGGGCATTTATAAGCCTAACCAGAGTGTATTTGGCTTCCGCCTCCCTATTAGATTAGCCTACTGTGCCTCTGTAAAGTAGGCAAGATCTGCCCTTAACAAAGCCGAATTGGGTAGGGTCCAGTGTCTGGAGGCTCCCAATGTCTTTGTTTATGAGTTCCATGATAATACACTCCATAGCTTTACAGACCAGTAGTCAGGCTTATGGGGGGATGGTTTCCGGGGTCCGTTGTGGCACCACCTTTGTGGAGTGGGACCACTGTAGCTGTACGCCATTCTTTGGGTACATATCCTGTAGTAAGGCTAAGTTTGAAAAGTGACTTAATGTGAGGGTTCAGTTCTTCTTGGAGCTCATGTAAGACACAGCCTGGGACACTGTCCGGTCCCATAGATGCTGTGTTTTTTGCTTTGGAGAGGGCAGCTTTCACCTGTGCATCTGTGATGTCAGGGAGGTTATATTCAGTTGGGATAGGCATTTGCTCCTTTGGGGGGAAGGGGGGGGAAAGTTTGCACTGAATCTGTCTGCCAGGATGTTGGTTATGTCTGTAGGTTTGGTATATTTTGTACCGTTATGCAACAATTCAGATCATATCTGGGAGCTTCCGCCCATGTTCCTGACATAACTAAAGAAGGCCTTGTGGTTATCTTTAGTGTCTAGGGCAATTTTTCTTTCGAAACTGGCCTTTGATGATTTTATGAGGGATCGAAGTTTCTTGCTAATACTGATCAGAGATGCCTTGCCTTTTTGGGATTTTGCTCTGTCATGTAGTAGCTTCCTCCTTCTGTTGTATAGCTTATTTATGGCCGGGGTCCACCAGACCGGTCTCCTGTTTGTGGAGGAGTGAGTCTTGGTTTTATCTGGGATAGCACGATCCATGCATTCCTGCAGGTGCTCATAGAATGCATTTGTAAAGGATTCTGCAGATTGGGCTGTATTATCCTCTGGCCCAGGGGCTTTGAAGGATTCCACCTCAGTCTTGAGAAGTGCAAAGTTGGCTTTTGAGAAATTCTTTACAGTGATTTCCTTGGCTGGGAGTGGGGACGGGATATGGATGTCTAGGGAAATTTGTTTATGGTCTGATCTTACCAATGAGGGGTTTACCTCTGGTGTGGAACATAGAGTCCCCATGTTGGTGATGACCAGGTCCAATATGTTGTTCCCTCTTGTGGGAGTTGTGACCAGTTGTTCCATTGTGTTAGAGTTTATAAATTCAAGGAACCACTGGGCGAGGGTGTTTGGGCTTGAGTAGTTTTCCGAGTCAATGTTTGGGTAGTTGAAGTCACCCAATAACATAGTGTTTGGAGAGACCTTCATATTCTCCAGTGTTCTCAGGAATGCCAAGTGGGGTTCCTGTAATAGGGAAGGTGTTCTGTAGCAGGCTACAAACTGAAAGGCAGTTTTGCCCGCTGTTAGTTGCACATGGATGGTTTCCAATGCTTCGTGCAGTGCCAGTAACCTGGAGGTGTAGGTATCTTTGATGAATATAGATACTCCACCTCCTTTTGTGCTTCAGTCCAAGTTTTGGGGCCGAAACGCATGGTATGAGTTATAACCTGGTAGTGCTGGGGTGCTCTCAGGAGCCTTGAACCAGGTTTCTGTTACTGCACAGACATCGATTTTCTCCATACTGAGGAGAGTCTCGAGTGCGAGCATCTTGAGGTTTAGACTTCTGGCATTGAGTAGCATTACCTTTAGTTTTTTTATCTTTGGGTTGTCTATGGAGGTGGGTTTGTCCTTTGAGCCTTGCCTAAAAAAGGCACTATGGGGATGGCAAGAGCCTTGGCCAGTATACAAAAGCCTAAGGGTGACAGGTGCAAGCCATTCCTAGCGAAGCAACGTGGCTTGTCGAGCATGTCATCCCAGGCTCACAGACACTGGATCCCCTTTGAATGACACCAATACTTTAGCCAATTGTTGAAACTGATCATTTTGTCTTTATACTGTGGCATCATTCTTGGTGAGGGCAAGATGCTACTCAAGGTCAGGGTCATACCAGCCTGGGCTACATGGTCAGAGAGCTCCTCTATGTCTCTTTTCATGTAGTCCAGGGAGGTACATCTCAGGTCATTCACACCAGCATGGACAATGACGGAGCCATACTTGTACTTGCTTTGGAGTGACCTGAGTGCTTGCATTATGTGGCGGATCCTGGCACCCGACAGGCAGCTTACAGTGACCATCTCCTTGTTCAGTCTGGTGAGCGGGACATCAGTGTGCTGGACAATAGAGTCCCCTATAACAAGTGTATTTGGTGTGTTGTTTGGCCTTAAGGGCTGTGACTGTGAGGCACACTGATTTTGTGAGATATGTGATTTGTGGGTATTGTTGAGGGGTGGCTGTTGCTTGGATATCTGCTTAGGAGGTCTTTGCTGTTTAGGCGGATTTTTATTTAGAGCCTCCGGGTATGTTTTTGTGTGTTTAAGTGTTGGGTATGCAGATGCAATAGGTCTGTGTGAGACTGGATTTGTGGTGTGGGTGGTTACCTTTCCTCCTGACTGACTGTGCCAGTCTTGGGTTAAGAGAGCACTGCCTCCAGTTTGGCTGTGTAACTGCATCTCTCACATGTATTAGAGTTTGTTGGAAGCAACAGAGGGTTGTCTGTGTACATAAGGCAATTGTAACATTGCCTCAAAATTCCCAGATTCACCAGCTGGACTGGAGAGTAACCTTGAAACTGACCCTTGGACATACCAGATTAGTATAGGGAACTGTTTTTTTACTGATTAGATTAGGGAAGGGAACTGATTTTTCACTTGATCAGGAAGAAGGACCAATCGGGAGTCTAATACTTATGAGAAGTCAAGGAGGGTGTAGTGCTTTGGTTAGTTAGTGTTTCCTTATAAGAGCTGAGCAAGTGCAGGGCTTTAGAAAGAGAATAGAGTGATTACTTTGAGAGTTTGAACAGTTCTAAGGGAAAAAGTGAAGAGCAGACTTTGTGGAGCCAAGAATAGTTTAAACCTGTTTAGGCGGCACTGCCCGACGCTGCTCAGTGTGTAAAACAGCGCAAAAAGAGAGTTGTAGGGTTTTAAGAGAGAGAGATCAAGGAGTTTAGAATTGACCCAAAATGGCCAATAAAACTACAGCTTCTAGGTAGTAACCACTCCTCCAGGGACAGGAAGGCTGTTCAGTGTTAACCGCAATTGACAATTACCATATAATTTTTAGAGTCCAGAAGGCAAAGTTGTTCAAACATCAGAAAACATGTGGGGTCTTCTCAGCAGGTCCTTCTTTTATATTAGTGAAACAGCTGACTCCTCAGTTACCCCAAAGCCAACTGTGTCTCACCACTCCCCCTTCTTTGTCCCTCATCGTTGTAGTAGTCGAAAAGCTAAACTTTCTGGAAAACCAACATGTAGTACCAACCCCTCAGACTTCAAGTTGTCAAAAATGCTAAACTGTCTGGATAACCAAGATGTATTAATGAAAGTGTATTAGATGTGGTAGATATACTGGAGTCATTCCAAGGTCTGTATAATAATGGAAGGTCATGTCATGTCTGGCAGCTAGTGATTGCATTAAAAATGTTCAAAATGAGATACACAACAACATGTGAGTTTTCTTTCAGAATTCTTAGATAGGCTCATAGATCCATGGACATATACTAGGCTACTGACCACCAGGGCCTTTATAAGTCTAGCCATGCAATCCAACCTAATTGTGTCCTTGTGTATCATGGGCATTTATTAGAAGGGAGTATGTTAGGAAGTTTCTAAAGGTTATGTGGGGAGTTCCACTAGTTTGGACATAGTTACTGTCTGTCTCTGTTTATCAGAGACACAGGGGTCAGACTTGAAGTGAATTTCTGATTTCCCAACCATTGGTAGTCAAGGTTATGCTTAAATACAGTTAAGGATGGTCTCTGCTTCACATGGATGGGGAGCCTGTTCTAGATCATGGGGTTCCTCTGAGACCCATATCTGTCGCTCTAACATGTCAAATTTATACCAGAAACAAAATTTAAATCCTTGGATCTAGTGGTTCCAATATTGTTTCTTTTCCAGATAAGTAAAAGGTCCATCATAGCTGGATCTGAGGATGCCTTTTATGCCAGGCATAGATTACCTCTCAGCAATCTGTAGGAAATCAAGTACCGAGACAGAGCTTTAAGGTGATCCATATAGGACAAATGTTTATACACTAGATTCTCCTGGTAAAGAATCTTTGTGGGCATTCCATTTGCTACATACGTCTGGTCAGATACATGTCAAAGGAAGAATTATGCTCAATAATTGAATAAACTGGCACTATGACTTTCTTGGATCTGGATGCTATATCCTTACTTATAAGATGGGTGACATAGATTATGGAATACATATGTTCCCAGATTCCTTACTACTGGCTCAACTCTTAGGGACAGAGTAATTAGCTTGGGTGGCCATTTTCCCAAAAAGCACTTTAATGCACTTCTTAGCACCATGTTTTAATCTGTGACTCTGGCACCAGTCATTTTTCTGTGTTAAACCCTCTTATTATGATGTTTGTGTCATGGGGGAATCTGTGATAGCACCCAATTTGCAGTCACCTATGAACCTGGCAGCCAAAGGCACTTAACATTAGCCTTTACAGTCAAGAGTTAGATGCCAAATAGAAGCGGTCCCAACACAGAGCCCTGAGGTACCACCACTGGTGACCTGTCTCTTAGTGGAGGTTGTCTCCAATCTTGACTTCCTTTGTCCTGCCTCTGAGCAAGCTGGCAATCTAGTAAGTTGTGTAGGGGTTTATGTCCAGTTCAGTGAGTTTGTCAGCTATACCTGAGTGGGGTATTGTATTTAACACCATGTCCCAGGTCTAGGTAGGTAGTATGCACCATTTTTCCACTCATCTGTTGACATGTTGACCTTCTGAAAGTAGTTCACCAGGTTTAGTAGGCATGAACTTCCCTTGACAAAGCCAAACAGGGATGAGTCCAGTGTCTGAAGGTTGCCTATGTCTTTGTTGATCATTTCCATGATAACTTGTTCAATGGCTTTTCATATTAGACTAGTCAGACTAATGGATCTGTAGTTTCTGGGGATGGATGATGGTCCACCCTTTTGAAGTGGGATATCCATTGCAGTCCTCCATTTTTGTGATGCAAAGCCTGTCTTGCAGCTATAATGGAAATGTGTCTCAAGTGATTCTGATAGATCATGCTTCAAGCTATTTATGAGGTATCCCAGGATATTGTCAGGGCTCAGTGCGGCTGTGTTTTTGGTTTTAACAAGCATTACTGGGACTTGCTCCCTGTTAATTGTTCAGAGGGTTGTGCTAGCAGGTATTTCATGGAGGGGGATAGTGGGCGATGAAGTCTGAGCTAAATTTGTCAGCCAGCAGTTTCGCTATGTCTCTGTGCTCAGTGAAGTTGGCACCACTGGCCACCAGTTCAGCTCACTGCTGTATGCTGTCTTTGACATTATGGACACAGCTTTAGAAGGCCTTCTGGTTGTGTTTAGCCTGTGAGGCTATATTGATCTTGTAATTGTCCTTGTTGGACTAAATTAGTCCTCTTAGTTTCCTGTTTAGTTTAATCAGAGAGCTCTTATCATTATGGGAGTTGTTCTTCCTGATTTTACCCATGACTTTTTTTGTTTTGTTATATATCCTATTAAAATTAGGATTCCACCAATATGATTTGTTTTTAGAGTTCATTTTGAGCTTACTTCTAGTAGGTACATCAGCCTCTATACAGCCATTTACATGGTTGTACCGGGTCTCTGTGAACAATTTCGCACAGGTTGCTGTGAACTCAGGGTTAAAAGGGGCATTGATTTTTGACAAGCTCTTGCTTAATAGGAGATGTAGCTTGCTTTAGAATAGTTCTTAACTGTTTCAGGGTTTGCAGGGATTACAGAGTTGATTTTTGCTTTGAAGGAGAAGGGTTTGTGGTCTGACATGACACTGAGGAGGGGAGTGTGCAGCACTCTCCCATATTGATGAGTACCAGGTCCAGTATATTTGAACCTCTGGTGGATATGTGCACTATCTGGTCAAAGATATTTGCATTAATAAAGTTCAAGAAACATTGGTCCTGTGAGTTTGAAGCAGAAATATTTCCCAGTCTATAGAGGAGTAGTAAATTTTCCCATGAACAGGGTATTTGGTTTAATGGTGAGTGTCTCTAGTAGGCCTAGGTATGAGCTATGGGATTCTTTGGACATAGAGGGTGACCCATAGCTTGCCAGGATATGATATGATATGGGACTTTGCCTGTGGTAAATTGCACATGGATAAACTCCAGGGCATGATCTTGTTTAACCAACCAAGAGGTGCATTTGTTGCTAATGTAGAGGTACATTTGTTGCTAATGTAGAGGTGTATTTGTTGCTAATGTAGAGGTACATGTGTTGCTAATGTAGAGGTACATATGTTGCTAATGTAGAGGTACATTTGTTGCTAATGTAGAGGTGCATTTGTTGCTAATGTAGAGGTGCATTTGTTGCTAATGTAGAGGTGCATTTGTTGCTGATGTAGAGGTGCATTTGTTGCTGATGTAGAGGTACATTTGTTGCTGATGTAGAGGTACATTTGTTGCTGATGTAGAGGTGCATTTGTTGCTAATGTAGAGGTGCATTTGTTGCTAATGTAGAGGTGCATGTGTTGCTAATGTAGAGGTGCATTTGTTGCTAATGTAGAGGTACATTTGTTGCTAATGTAGAGGTGCATTTGTTGCTAATGTAGAGGTACATTTGTTGCTAATGTAGAGGTGCATTTGTTGCTAATGTAGAGGTACATTTGTTGCTAATGTAGAGGTGCATTTGTTGCTAATGTAGAGGTACATTTGTTGCTAATGTAGAGGTGCATTTGTTGCTAATGTAGAGGTACATTTGTTGCTAATGTAGAGGTGCATTTGTTGCTAATGTAGAGGTACATTTGTTGCTAATGTAGAGGTACATTTGTTGCTAATGTAGAGGTGCATTTGTTGCTAATGTAGAGGTACATTTGTTGCTAATGTAGAGGTGCATTTGTTGCTAATGTAGAGGTACATTTGTTGCTAATGTAGATCAAGACTCTTCAACTTTTTGTCCTTGTCTGTGCAGCTGATGGTCTAAATGTGTAGAAGGCACTGAAGCCTTGCACTGCTGGAGTACTTTCTGCGCATTTAAACCATGTCTTAGAAATGGCACAGGTGTTTAGATGGAGGAGAGCTTGTTTGGTGCAGAGTCTCTTGTTTAGGCTCCTAGCATTGAGCAGTAACACCTTTAGGTTTCTTTAGGTTTTATTTGCTATGTTGGTAGTTTTATCAATTTGGCATTGCCTAAAAAAGGCTCAAAGGGGTGGATAAAGTTTTAGCCACTATTCAGAAGCTTATTGGGGACAGGTGCAGATTATCCTTTGCAAACCAGTGTGGTTTGTTAACCATGTTCTTTAATGCTGACAAATATTAAATTCCCCTGGAAAGGTGTCAGAAGCTAAGCCAATTATTAAAGTCAATCATCTTTTGTTCGTACTGTGGCATCATTACTGGCAGAGGTAGAATGCTGCACATACCTGCCTGAGACACATATTAAGAGAGATTAGTAATGTCTCTCTTCATATAGTCCAGGGAGGCACATCTCAGGTTATTAACACCTACATGAACTATGATAGAATCATACTGGTACCTATAGCACAGTGACGTCAGTGCAGGAGTAACTTGGTGGATCCTGGTTCCAGATAAGTAACTAACTGTTATCTTTGGCTTGTTCAGTCTGGTGAGAGAGTCATTGGTGTGACATACAATGGATTCCCCTATGACAAGGGTCCTGGGTGATGTCTTTGCTTTCCTTATAGGCTTTACTCTTGGGGCTCCACTAGGTGTATGTGTATGTGAGATGTTTGGTGTTGCTTTTGGTGACTGCTTTGGAGATTGCTGAGGACAGATGTTGCCATTTATAGGCTTAGAAGGCTTTTGAGGTTTAGGAAGATTTCTTTTTAGTGTCTCAGTATAAGCCGATCTATATGTGTGGTAAACACTATGTGAGGTGGATGTAGTGTGTGTGTTCTTGACAACCTTGTTTGTATGTGAGATATTTGCCATCAGTGAAATTGTGTATGTGCATCTCTCTCATACAGTGCTTGTTTCCTTAAGGACTAAATGGTTTTCTGTGAATATGAGACAATTGCCACATTGCTTCAGGATGTCCATATCTACTAAGCTGGCTTTAGAGGCATTTAAAAATTGCATATCTGTGTTGTCTGGACCTGTATTTGGGTGGGCTACTGCAAGCTGTGGAGTGGGAAATACAGAGGTCTTCTTGGGTGATCACTGGGGAAGGCTTTAATTTCATCTGAAGAGGCAGAGGGCCAACATAGTCATGTATTTTACAAGATTTATAAATTGGAAGGAAATCTGTGGTAAATCTAGACAAATTTAAATCACATTGTCTACAAAGGTTGGTATAGTCAAAACTAATGATTTCCTAGGAATGATGTGGCTGTGATAGTAGGACAATAGGAATAATGTGGCTGTGACAGTAGGACAATAGAAATGATGTGGCTGTGACAGCAGGACAGTATGAATAATTTGGCTGGGACAGCAGGATAATAGGAATAATGTGGCTGTGATAGCAGGACAATAGCAATAATGTGGCTGCGACAGCAGGACAATAGGAATGATCTGGTTGTGACAGCAGGACAATAGGAATGATGTGGCTGTAACAGTAGGACAATAGGAATAATGTGGCTGTGACAGTAGGACTATAGGAATAAAGTGGCTGTGATAGCAGGACAATAGGAATAATGTGGCTGTAACAGTAGGACAATAGGAATGATATGGCTGTAACAGTAGGACAATAGGAATAATGTGGCTGTGACAGTAGGACTCTAGGAATAATGTGGCTGTGATAGTAGGACTATAGGAATAATGTGACTGTGACAGCAGGACAATAGGAATGATGTGGCTGTGACAGTAGGATAATAGGAATAATGTGGCTGCGGCAGTAGAACAATAGGAATAATGTGGCTGTGACAGCAGGACAATAGGAATAATGTGGCTGTGACAGCAGGACTATAGGAATAATGTGTCTGCGGCAGTAGAACAATAGGAATAATGTGGCTGTGACAGCAGGACAATAGGAATAATGTGGCTGTGAAGCAGGACAATAGGAATAATGTGGCTGCGACAGCAGGACAATAGGAATAATGTAGCTGTGACAGCAGGACAATAGGAATAATGTGGCTGTGACAGCAGGACAATAGGAATAATGTGACTGTGACAGCAGGGCAATGGGAATAATGTGGCTGCAACAGCAGGACAATAGGAATAATGTGGCTGTGGCAGTAGAACAATAGGAATAATGTGGCTGTGACAGCAGGACAATAGGAATAATGTGGCTGTGACAGCAGGACAATAGGAATAATGTGGCTGCGACAGCAAGACAATAGGAATAATGTGGCTGCGACAGCAGGACAATAGGAATAATGTGGCTACGACAGTAGGATAATAGGAATGATGTGGCTGCGGCAGCAGGACAATAGGAATAATGTGGCTGCGACAGCAGGACAATAGGAATAATGTGGCTGCGACAGCAGGACAATAGGAATAATGTGGCTACGACAGCAGGATAATAGGAATGATGTGGCTGTGACAGTAGGATAATAAGCAAAGTAGTGCACCACCAAATCAATGCTTTTGAGCTATGCTATTGGAAACCTTCTGATAATGACATGATGGTCAAACCAGTTAATACATATGGAAAGAAACATTATTCATTGAAAGGTCTGAAAGTAAATTTAAAATTAAAATATTTTGGCTGCATAATGCAAAGACAAAATTCACTAGAGAAGACAGTGATGCTGGGAAACATTGATGGCAGAAGTAAAAAGTAATAGCAGATGTTAAGCTTGACAGACAGCATTAATGAAGTAATGAATGAGAATTTGCAAGAAGTTAAAGCAGCAGTTGTTGACATCCCTGGTGTGCTAAAGCTTTTGAGGTCACAAAAAATTAGACATATACTACAAACGTAAATGTGTGGACTTCGTACAGAATCTTAGACTAGCAAGTGAAAGAGTGATATGGCATTGGTGCCAGTTAGTTTTGCAAAAGTTGCTTTATGTGATTTATGGATTTAGGCCCAAAAACAACTAACCAGTATGCCAAAAAGGGTTCCTAAAAAGTGGATATCTTCTTACCCATAAGGCACAGTGATATTGGTGCTAGCTATATTACTAGTGGGGTGTTAGTGGTATAGCTGCCTGCATGCTGGATGGGGGAACTTTTACCTCATGACAAAACGATGCTCCTACATTTCAAAAGATCGGACTCTTGAAGAACTAGTTTTAGTCAAAATTACTCCATTGTGACAGATTTGGTAAAGAAAAAGAAGAAAGCCATTTACAGAAATGTGCTAACATATTTCAAGAAATGTGCATGGGTTGCATCTAAATGTATAAACATTTTCACTGAGCAATGATGGAGAAATGAGGATGTACATCCTGTGACCTTGATTATCTTATTTTATGGCTACCTTGTATCATTCAGGGCTTCATATGCTAGTTGCATTCGTTAACTCTGGGTGAACAATTCTCAGAACAGAATTGTGGTTTAGGCCTTGTTATTCTATCACAGTATCCTACAGACATTCTTGCACAGTTCAAGTCTCAGCCATTCAGCATCTATACAAACTTCTGGTGTTATCTCACTTTGTGAATGTAGTCATAGCAGGTAATGTTAAAATAAGTAATGTGCAATGATATGTTGCTTAAGTAGCCATTACAAGACTCAGCCATGATAATCCTGAAGATAATGACTGGTGAGGAAAAGGCCTTGCTCTACAATGAAAATAGGTAATTGTCAGTGAGTTTAATGTTTTATATGGTCATCTCAACCCTTAATGGTGAAGACCTATATTTAGACATTTAGGAGATCATAAGTGAGATGAATGTGTCTAGTTAACTTTAATGGTTGTCCCATTAAATTGGTACCACTGTAAACCATCAGCTAAATGTATGGATTAAGGTTTTCAGCACAGTGAAGGATGTGGCTCTCCTTACAATGACTCATGTCTTGGATCTTGGCAATCACTCAGGGACCTGAGGCTGGTTTCAACAGAATAGTGTGCGTAGTACCTGCTTTATCCTATTTAAGGCTGCAGAGGAGATAGACCCTCTCCTTTCACTTAGTGAGTGTAAAACAAGAAACTAATCCTAGATGAGACACCAGTCCATAGCATGATATACATGTTAGTATACACACATGCGCACACACACACACGCACACGCACATGTGCACGTGCACATGCACATGCACACATGCACACACACACACAAGCAAGAGCAAACACACACACACACACACACACACACACACACACACACACACACACACACACACACACACACACACACACACACACACACACAGACACGCACCTTTGATTTTGGATGATTGCCACATTTCACAGTAAGAAACTGGAGAACCCATTAAAACACATTAACATAAGGATGACATCTGTACAACACACAGAAGGCATACACACAGTAGAGGTAAAACTATGAGGCAGCAGCCATAACTGATGCACCATCATAATGCCCTCTTATTTTGTTTTGTCCAACAAAGCTGCCAGCATTTTGTATACTAGCTTGTTAGCAGTATAATTATAATGTGCAAATAAATGAGATTGGAGTTAGGACTGAGCCTTGAGTAAAAGTTTGGGCATAGCAGTTTTATATGTGTATAAGGTTAATTTTGGTTGTACTACTTTATACTATCGTTACTTCTTTTCTTCTGCCTTTTGATGTATCTTTTACTATAATTTCCACTGATTCCATCTGTCATTGATTATCAGAACTGACAGTAACAAACTCCGACCTTTCTCATTTGTATGGTAGTTCCTGAATTACAAAAATAATCCAGAACATAAGCTTAAAAACAGAAATGGTAACTGCATGGCATTCAGCTGGATTCCGTTTAAAGTAGAGAATAATGCAGATGGAAAGGCTTCTCCTGTGGCGATAGCAGTTGATACAATATTCACTAGATTATGGACTAAAAGCAGTCTCAGTAGCCTAACGGGTAGTACACTTGTCTTTGGTGCAACAGCCTTTTGTTCTATTCCCACAACAAGTAGTTGACTTAATGTATGGGGTTGGGGATTAGCATAATGATTAAAGTGTTTACCAGTTACAGGCAGAAGGTATACCGTTCATATCTCAAATGGGATGATTGATCAAGCATATAATAACCTGCAAGGCTAGTCAGCCTAGTATTAACTTATGCTTATGGATAAAAGATGGACAATCTGAAAGCTTGTAACGTTAAAGCTGATGTTAATATATGCACACAAAAAAATAGTCACAGCAACAGGATGACACAGCACCAGGATACCTCAATTTCCTCTCTGGTCACAAAAAATGGATCAGGTGACAGGAAAGCATTCAATTTCAGGACATTTAGTAAGGGCAATTGATGGTCAGCTGTTAGTAGAGCAAAATGTAGAATAAAAAATACATATCCTGGTGACATGCGCTGTGATGATAGTTTGCTAAGATCTCTGCACTGTGCAAGTTGATGTATTTGAGCTATGTCTTCCTTGTGACTGCTAAAGAAAGCATTGCATCTAATCTTGTTTACACTCAGACTGGCAAGAATCACTTGCCTTGTGAACACGCTTCTATTTGGAACTGCACCCTTCCCTTGAGCACCCAGTATGATTCATGAAGAGTACAAAAATGGGATACTTTAGCAATAATCCATGACTGGGGGTGGATATCACAAGATTTTCCCATGGCTGCCATTGTTTGATCATGAGGGCAAACCCCTACTGATTAATCAAAGCCAACAGTGGGTACATCCTGTGCTACCCACACACAGGAGTGAATTACTGCTATTATACAGTGACATTACTTAAAAAAGTCTTACCTTCTATAAATGACATTGTATAGAAAGACTTAAATGCTCTTCTGACAATTTCTGGTAGTGTGGGGCATCTAACAGTATATTGCTGTCCCTTGCTGTGTTTTTTTAATATATACGTGTGGTGGTTCATGTAGCATAAGTCTTGGTGTAGTTTTTGACAGAGTGCACATAACTTTGCTTCATGCTGTTCTGTTCTTTATAAAAGCTGTGGTTTCTGACAAATAATCATGGAATGAAGTCACTAAATAGAGAGAGAGAGAGAGAGAGAGAGATAGAGACAGCTCTATTTCAGTTGGTCAGTGTTTGCGAGGTATGTTGTGTGCGCTCCTGGTATCAGAATCTGTAACTTTTTTTTTCTTTTATTGTATTATCCCACTCTCAAATTGTTTAGAGGAAAGTGTAAAATTAATTATGTGATTGTGCAAAAGGTTTGAAGATAGTTTGAGTTGTCCATAGTGAAATACAATATGCATTCATGTTGTACAGACATAATGCCTCGACCTGATTTTTTTGTAATTTGTCTTTTTAACTGTTGAGAGTATGTTTTTCATTTTCGTACTTTACTACTCTCATTCTTAACATATGCTGCAGTGGTACGGTGGTAGCGTTGTTACCTCACAGCAAGAGGTTCTCCCGTTCGATTCTCGGCTGGGCTTGGGAGTGCCTTCTGTGTGTTGTCTGCATGTCCTCCCCGTGGTTGAGTAGCATTCGAAAGACATGCGTGCATAAATGGGCATGCCTTCGTTGAAGGTTGTGCATTGAGCTGGCACCTTGGCATTTCGTAAAAAGCTACTGCCAATCATTAGCGGACTGGAGTTCTGCTGTGGTGACCCCTTACCGGGAAAAGCCGAAAGACAAACAACAACAACAACTACTCTCGTTCTTAACATTAAAGGCATTTATTTAGTACTACCATTTAAAATGAAAACAAATAAATGCCGGTACTGAAGAAATGCTGGGACTCATTTCAATTGCGAATGCTTGATTTACGGTGAGCACGCTGACTGGTTTCTGCAATCAGCATTCAAGTTTTTGAATATGAAAATACTTTCATCATATACTACCAGACATACACCTACTTTCCCTGAATCATATACTCTGCATAATGCTAGTATTTGAACAAAGTAAAATGTACACTTTTCACAATATATGTTGCATGCATAGGTAGCAGTGCACTGAGCCACTCACTCTTAATAATACTGTGTTGTATATGCAGGCCCAGCACCACAATATTTTATGTTCTCTGCCAGCACACAGTGCATTGATTTAGTGTATCACCATCACTACTGTGTTAAACATTCAATGATACATGGTGAAATACAGACTCAAAATGGCACACGCCTCTCTCAAGGAATTAGGTGTCATTTGAAGGAGGTGCTAGTACTGGGTAAAAAGAGAGTAGACAGGGACAGAGATAGAGAGCGAGAAAGCATAAGAGAAAAGGGCAGAACCTGAAATATCTCCAAACATGAAATCAGCAGTATGCAGGGTGCAGCAGATACAGTTTCCACACAAACTTAGAAGGCAGGTGCTTGGGAAGCCAAGCAGGAAAAAAGGTTCCTTTTTAGGATGTAAACATTGAGTCACAGATGGAGAGTCATGATTTCCCAGGCAAAGTTTCAAAGGACAAAAGCACCAAAGAATACATGGAATGTTGAACCACAAAGTTATGAAATGAATGTGGTAAGTGTATGGATCCGGGATATAATGGAAATGGTTTACAGTGCAGGGGACATTTAAAAATGATGATATGCCGGTTATTAAGATGCAGTCATGAAAAAAGGGTGCATTGTCCAAGGCTGTAAAAAGAGAGACTAAGAAAGTGTTATCAATGAGAAAAAAGTCACAGTTCAATACCCAACGGTGCCTAAGCTACAGATGCAAGGCTTGTTTTATAGGAAATTTTTAAAAATGAATGGAACACTCCACCTTTGTCAAACATTGTATGCTATGTAACTAACATCTCTTCAGATGTTAAAAGTCTAGAGGACTGTTTAACATTAAACTGGTTTTGTAAGTAATCACATCAGTCCTGTAGCCAGAGCTCCCTCTTGTCTATAAAACATCTCATTAAGAGTAATTATAGCTTGCACTATTCATTCTTTTCACTATATCACTCACCATCTATGTCTCATCACTTTCAAACCCTTATATTTCTCCCCTGTTCCATTCCCTCTTGCTTATATCACATTTTCAGCTACTGCCTCTAAATTAGCATTTTCTAACCTTACTTCCTTCAGCACTAGATGACATTCTGCCATATCACTCACAGTACTGAACTCATGTATCTGAATCCCTCCATAATTTCCTCATAGCCTTTATCTACATGACATCTTTGTTTCATCTTGTCTTCCACTTCTTGTTCCTGCTTTGTTTTAATTCTTTTCATACACCTTTCTGTTACTGTAAACAGTAACTGATAACACCTTTTCCTCCATTCTTCTCTCGGCCTTTCTACCTATACCATTACATACACATACTTGAATTATTGGGATAGGATGTTTCTCCTGTCAACAATGTGGACACATGTTTATTCCACTAATGTAGCTAAGTTAGCCTTCCCAGATGTTTTTCTCTGATTTCTTCAGATTAGGATCTTCTAATTATCTCTCCAAAGGATGGTATGTTGGCTATCCAGACTATAACATTCATCTACTCTGCAGAGGTTGAGCATAACAGCATCTGATGCTTTCAAAAACTAATTAAATAAGCTGCTAACAAAAAAAGATTACTCCTGGAAAGCAGAGCATCTGCTAAGTGCTTGCAGTATGCACTGAATTCAACATTTATTCAATCTGGTGCATTTCATTTTTTAAATACTTGTTTCTGCAATTTTTCTTGCAGTGTATCAACTGCACTATCTAGTCAAGCATATATACCCAACAAAATAAATAAACACGCATCCTCCTTGTTTCTCAGTTCACCATGTGTTTCCCCTTATACAATGTGATGACTTACAAGAGATGCATTGCACAGTGCCACACATAACCACGCAGCATATACCCTCATCTGCCTTGCATTAGTATGGTCATCTTCACCTTAATTTCTACTGTCCACCAGGGTCAATATGGCACTGATCTCCACCCCTGCCCTCTCCAGAGGAAGTAGCTGATAAATCATTCCTTCTTCAATCAGCTCTCCAGTGACATTAATGTGTTTATTGATCCCAGGTTGCTGCTATCACAGATGGATCTCTGACTCAGCATTTGCACATACCAAGCACAGCGTGAGTCAGCAGCAGAAAGCAGCTGTTTCTTATTTATCAAAGGCAAGTTTGCTTTTCATTGGAAATATGTCCTTGCCACAAATGATCAGTGATGGTGGATGCATTCTCTAGGAAAAGGGCCTAGGTCATTCTTTTTGGATAGTTTACAGCACACTGCACAATGGCTTTAGAAGATAGCTTGAAATCATGACTGGGAACATACTGACAAGAAAGCTAAAGCAAGAGTAAAATCAGCCTTTTCTACATTTAAATGCATGAAAATGCGTATTATATTTCACAAAAATATAATAGTTCTCCATTACAAACAACCATATACAAAAAACTTAAAGCTCTATCACTTTCTGTTTGTATGTTACTAAAATTCCACCATCTGTCAGTTACTATATACATGGGCATGTATATAAAAATAAATGCATACAAAAATAAATAAATAATAAACTGTGTTAATTATATATTATCAACCAGGCAAGTGATAGACTACCCATCTCTTTGCAACTCAAAATCGGTTTAAACGTGGATTCTGCAGATGTTGTCCGGTCCAGTTCTTCCATTCATATGATGCAATGAAATGGGAGATGATATAGGTTCATAGGTTCATAGGTTCATACTAGGCTATCTGCCCTAGGGCATTTATAAGCCTAGCTAGAGTGTGTTTGGCTTTCGCCACCCATTTTAAATGAATTTTGCTATGCCCTTTTTCGAGGTTAGTATACTGTGCCTCTGTCTAACAGTGACACAGAAGTGATACCCGGGGTAAACCTACGATCTCCCATCCACTCATCAAGATTCCTCTTGAAGAGAGTCAATGAGGGACTCTGCCTAACCTGGACTGGGATTTTATTCCAGAGTGAAGGGAGCCTCTGGGTTATGAATCTGTCCCTCCAGCATGTCCTATTTATTTCAGTGCTGAGGTTCAAGTCTCTCGGCTGGAGAGTCGATTATGGCACCTAGTTTGCAGTCATCTGCGAACTTGTTCAGCCACAGTCCTTCCGTGTTGGCCTGTACCTCTGAGAAATATATACCGAACAAGAGAGGTCCCAGGGCTGAGCCTTGTGGGATGCCACTTGCAACTGGTTTGGAGTCTGACATGGCTCCAGCAATTCTAACCATGTGGGTTCTGTCCTTGAGCCAGTTTGCAACCCATCTAGTGACATAGGGGTTTATATTTAAGCTGGTGAGCTTATCTATAATGCCCAAGTGGGGTATTGTATCGAAGGCTTTTGCGAGGTCCAGGTAGGCTGTGTGGACCACCTTCCCCTCGTCAATGGCCTTGTTGACTGTTTCAAAGAAATTGACCAGTTTTAAGATGCAAGATCTGCCCTTAACAAAGCCGAACTGGGTAGGATCCAGTGTCTGTAGGTCCCCAATATCTTTATTTATGAGTTCCATGATGATCCTTTCCATAGCTTTGCAGACCAAGCTAGTCAGGCTTATGGGGCGATAGTTTCCAGGATCCGTTGAGGCACCACCTTTGTGGAGAGGGACCACTGTTGCTGTACGCCACTCTTTGGGTACATATCCTGTAGTAAGGCTGAGACTGAACAGTAGTTTTATGTTTGGGATTAGCTCTTCTTGGAGTTCATGTAGGATGCAGCCCGGGACACCATCTGGTCCCATTGATGCTGTGTTTTTTGCTTTGGAGAGAGCGGCTCTTACCTGAGCATCTGAGATGTCAGGGGGGCAGCACTCTGCTGGGATAGATATTTGCCCTTTTGGTGGGAGAAGTTTGCGCTGTACCTGTCAGCTAGGATGTTGGCAATGTCTGTGGGTTTGGTGTATTTTTTGTCATTTTGGACTAATTCTGAGCATATCGGGGAATTCACATCCAGGTTCCTAACATAACTAAAGAAAGCCTTGTGATTATTCTTAGTGTCCTGTGCAATTTTTCTCTTGAAGCTGGCCTTAGATGATTTTATGAGTGCCTGTAGTTTTTTGCTAATACTGATCAGAGATGCCTTTCCTTTTTGGGATTTTGCTCTATCATGTAGTAGCTTCCTCCTTCTATTGTATAGTTTGTTTATGGCTGGGGTCCACCAGACAGGACGCCTGCCTTTGGAGGATTGGGTCTTGGTTTTATTTGGGATTGCATGATCCATGCATTCCTGAAGGTGTTCACAGAATGCGTTTATAAAGGATTCTGCGGTCTGGGCCGTATTTTCCACAGGCCCGGGGGCTTTGAAGGATTCCACCTCAGTTTTGAGGAGTGTGAAATTTGCTTTAGAGAAGTTTTTCACTGTGGGTTTCTGGACAGGGGGTGGGGTCGGGATGTGAATATCCAGTGACATTAGTTTATGGTCTGATGTTACCAGTGAGGGATACACTTCTGGTCTGGAGCATAGAGCCCCGATGTTGGTGATGATCAGGTCCAGTATGTTTTCCCCTCTTGTGGGAGTGGTAACAAGTTGTTCCATAGCATTTGAGTTTATAAATTCTAGGAAACTTGGGGCTAGGGTGTTGGAGCTAGAGTAATGCTCCCAGTCTATGTTTGGGTAGTTGAAGTCACCCAATATAATGGTGTTTGGAGAGACCTTCATATTTTCCAGTGTTCTCAGGAAGGCCAAGTGGGGTTCCTGGGTTTGGGAGGGTGGTCTGTAGCAGGCTATAAACTGGAAGACAGTTTTACCCACTGTTAGTTGCACATGGATAGTCTCTGATTCTTTGTGCTGTGCCACCAACTTGGAGGTGTGGGTATCTTTGACGAATATTGATACTCCCCCTCCTTTTGTGGTTTGGTCCAAGTTTCGGGGCCGAAAAGCATGGTATGAGGTATAACCTGGTAGTGCTGGGGTGCTCTCGGGAGCCTTGAACCAGGTTTCTGTTACTGCACAGATATCGATGTTCTCCATGCTAAGGAGAGTTTTGAGTGCAAGCATCTTGAGGTTTCGACTTCTGGCGTTGAGTAGCAATACTCTTAGTTTCTTATCCCTTGTGATACCTATGGAGGTGGGTTTGTCTTTTGAGCCTTGCCTTAAAAAGGCACTATGGGGGTGGCAAGAGCCTTTGCCAATATCCGAAAGCCCAGGGGTGACAGGTGCAAGCCGTCCCTAGCGAAGCATCGTGGCTTGTCGAGCATTTAATCCCAGGCTGACAGGCATTGGATCCCCTTTGAATGACACCAATACTTAAGCCAATTTTTGAAATTGATCATCTTGACAGGCAGCTCACTGTGACCTTCTCCTTGTTCAGCCTGGTGAGCGGGATGTCAGTGTGCCTGACGATAGAGTCACCTATTACAAGTGTATCAGGTGTGTTGTTTAGCCTTAAGGGCTGTGACTGTCCAGCACTGGCTTTGTGAGCTATGTGTTGTATGTGTTTTGTTTTGGGGTAGAGGTTGCTTGGGTGTCTGCTTTGGAGGTCTCTGCTGCTTAGGCAGATTTTTATTTAGAGCCTCCGAGTATGTTTTTGTGTGTTTATGTGTTTGGTTTGCTGTTGTGGTAGGTCTATGTGAGACTGGAATCATAGTGAGTGTGGTATCCTTTTCCTCCTGACTGGTTAGCCAGTACTGAGTTGAGAGAGCTTAGCCTCCAGTTTGGCTATATGGTTGCATCTCTCACATGTGTTGGAATTTGTTGGGAGGAGGAGAGAGTTGTCTGTGTACATGAGGCAGTTGCAACATTGCCTCAAGATTCCCAGATTCACCAGCTGGACCAGAGAGGAGATTGACAACTGACCTTTGGACATGCCAGAATAGTATTGTGAATTCCTTTATAATTGAAAAAATGGGCAAATGGGGAACAAGATACTCAAGGGTGAGTTTGTGAGGGTGTAGTGCTTTTAATTTTTTAGTGCTGACTTATATAATTGCTTTAGTGAGCAAGTGCCAGGCTTTAGAGTAGGAATAGGGTGTTTATTATGAGAACTAGATCAGTTCTAAGGGAAAAAGTGAAGAGCAGACTTTGTGGAGCCGAGAATGGTTTAAACCCAATTAAGCAGAACTGCCCGATGCTGCGCTATGCGCAAAATCGCACAAAGCTGCGCCAAAGCGGGTTTTATACAGGGGGACTTGAAAGAACTAGAAATTGGCCCAAAACAGCCAATACACTACCAGATTCTTGTGCTGGGAACACTCCTCCAGGTATAGCTAGGCTGCTGTAAGCTCCCCACTGCCACTGGTGAACAAAGAAGCCTCCCTTTATCCAAGAAAGGAAATGGGCAACACAGGAACTTTCCAAAAGTCCAGAATACAGAAAAGCCTGTATTTGGACTACTCTAGGTCAGGAAAGATGGGAAACAAGGATAATTTTTTTTTTCTTTTTTGCAACAAACAGCAGGAAAATGCAATAAATATGTAACACAGGCTAGCGCACTTGAGTGTGCAGCCTCAACAGTTAAATGCAACAAACATGACAAACTTTAAAAGTGCAGGTGCAAAAACAACTTTAAACAGTTTAAAACAGCTCAAGAAGCAGAAATACTTGCAGTTTACCTAGGTCGGACAGTCGCCCAGGTAGTAGCAGGAAAAAAACACTTTTGTCAGGTTAGCAGTCACTCTTTTAGACTCTCTGCTGCTAGCACCACTCTGCAGGACCACGAGGAGCTTGGCTGAGTAGTAACAAGCGCAAAAACTGTGCCAAAGCGGGTTTTATACAGGGGGACTTGAAAGAGCTAGAAATTGGCCCAAAACGGCCAATAGACTATCAGATACTTGTGCTGGGAACACTTCTCCAGGGATAGATAGGCTGCTCTAAGCTCCCCACTGCCACTGGTGAACAAAGAAGCCTCCCTTTATCCAAGAAAGGAAATGGACAACACAGGAACTTTCCAAAAGTCCAGAATACAGCAAAGCCTGTATTTGGAATACTCTAGGTCAGGAAAGAAGGGAAACAAGGATAATTTTTTTGTTTTTTTTCTTTTTGGAAACAAACAGCAGGAAAATGCAATAAATATGTAACACATATGTCAAACTCACTAAAATGAGCATTGACAAATACGCCAGCTGATGAATCAATGGGGATCGTAATAAACCACTTGATGTGTATAAAATAAAAACATAATTTCTAATTTATTTATTTATTGTATTTGTTAACTGGGATAGTCCACTGGCAGAAATGTGTCTCTTTTCATTAGCTTCCTAGGGAGAAAAGACCCATTTCATGCAAAAAGTTAAGATAACAACTAGTGTTTTTTTTTTTTCCTTAGGCATAAAAACAAGGTATAGTGGTGGTTTCATGAACATTTCAGATGATATAATTTAGTACCAAGTTAACAATGCAGATATACTTCTTTTAAACAAAGATTACAATGCAAATATATTTTATTTATATATATTTGATAAGAAAAATATAAATAATATGTACAGTAACTATACACAAGCAGTAAATTATGTTGGTTATTCACTTCTATATAAACAAGTATGTTAGATATACACAAATCCTATTCAAGTATGAGATGGCATAGTTTATGAGTCGGTGATGCATGATCAGTTCTGAGTTAATAAGGGTGACAGACTGAATATACAGTTAGGCTTATACAAGGTCTGGAACAGTTACAAGATTATTGTGGTGACAGTGGGGTGTTAAGTAGGGTAAATGTGAATGGGAAGATTGGAATAAAGGAGGGTGGCCAATAACTGAGGATGCAGAGTATTAAAAGTATTAGATAGGGAGTAGGTAGATATAACAGTAGCGTGAGGAAGTAAATTAGCCAGGGTTTGAGCAACAGCAGTGCAAGGAGTCCATTGGGTAATTTTTTAGTTCTGTTTTGAAAGTTGCAGTGTGTTCAATTTGCCTGATTGTTAGGGGACAGAGTTCCAGATTTTAGAGATATGTGAAGAGTATAGAGCACCTTCTCATATGTTTTTGAATTTGATTTCTACAAAAAGGGATTTCTCAGCTGATCAAAGAGGGTGGGTTGGCTAGTAAAGTTGTAAGAGATGTGTTAGGCTACGGCAGTTATTAAGTTTGTGGATGAGGTTATGTACTATGCTTAGTTGTGAGGCAGTTAAGTAGAAAGTTAGTTCAGGCCATTGTAGCTGCTGGAAGGCTACATGATTGTGAGTGCTCTGAGGCATGTTAGTAGCAAATCTTGTTATTTTGTTACAGCACTGTTCAAATATATTTTGGAGGGAAGATTATAGGTTCATAAATATAGACACAGCATATAGCAATGTTGGCAGTAGGAGATGTGATGTTATATATATTTTTTTTGCATCAGATGTGAGGAATTGTTTGACTTTGTGGAAGGTACTGAGTTTCTGATTTTTTTTTTACTGTTTCAGTGATGCAGTGATGAAATTTCATCTTATCAACTATGATAACTCCTAGAAGCTTTGTAGAGGTTACTATGTCAATTCTGGTTTTCTTACTGGATGTGAAACTCAAAAGGGTTCTTTTTGTGAGGTGAGTTGTTTAGGGATGAATAGTAAAATATTTTTTTTTTTAGATTTAGGAGTACTTGTGCATTAGTCAGCTAGGATTCAATACATGTGAAAGAGTTTTTTTGTTACAGGTTATCTATATTTTTGGCAGCGTGTATAAGGGTGACATCATCAGTGTCTTGAAGTATATTAGCTTGTTTGCAGGATAAGTGAAGGTCATTTGTAAATATGCTGAAGAGCAAGGGACCATGAACAGATCCTAGAGGGACTCCTACAGATATGGGAGAAAGGAAGAGATATCACTTAGTCATTTGATAGCCTATTGTCTATTGGACAAGAAGCTATCAAACCAGGCAAAAGATGTAGAGTGAAGTTTTAGGGTATATATGTTTTGGATTAGTTTTTGATGTGTGACTGTGTTGAAGGTTTAGGAGAGGTCCAGAAATACTGCTGACATGAAGTTACTTGCATCTATGATTTTATTTATGGTTATTGTAAAGCTGAGAAGAGTGGTTGTGGTCCTGTGGTGGGGCAGAAACCATGTTGTATCGATGTCAGGGACTAAGGTAGTAGGCTTTAGTGTTAGTAGAGGATGTAATGTGGTTATGAAGAGAGGTTGTCGAGGAGTCAGGATGGGTCGAGGAGACAGATTAGCAAGGGGGGGGGGTGTTACTGATCTTATAGGTTCATAGGTTCATAGGTTTATACTAGGCTATCTGCCCTAAGGCATTTATAAGCCCCTAGCAAATTTTTTTGGCTAGCCCACCCCTTTATATAAAAAAAATACTGCCCATTAGTTTGTTTGTGCCTCTGTCAGCAGTGACACAGAGATGATTCCCCGGGTAAACCCGATCTCCCATCCATCCACAGGTCTAGATTTCTCTTCAGCGAGGTGCTCTGCCTCACTGCTCTACATGATTTTTATTTTTTTTCCAGCATATAGGGAGTCTCTCTGAATAAATCCTCCCTCCCCCACTTACTTTGTTCATTATAAAATAAGCATATAGAATTTCAATTCAAACATAATTTAATATAATGATTATAAAATATAATTAAGGCCAAGACAATTACTATTTGCAATGCTACAAAAAGTGGTGGACATTAATTATATGGTTATATCTAATGATTAATTATATGTCTGTTTGAAATTGTGGTAACTTTAATATTAGGAAAACAACATGTCCTTTATAAACAGGAGTCTGAAATGACAAATGTCCTGACCAGATGCAGCCCAATGTCACATTCTCTTCTGTCGGTGAACCTCTCCTCCAAACCACCCACTTCTCTGACTTTAAAAAAGCCCAGTAATTTTGCAATCTGAACTACATTGGCAAATACTTGTCTTTGTTCATCAGATTGCCTGTAGCAGTTCTTAACTCTTACTGGATTGACTGTGGAGAAAATAAGAGTGGGAGACAGTGACTTTCTGGACCACAAAATCAATAGCAGAAAAACATAGGTTCTAAGTGCTTCTGCTATTGATCTGTTATTATCTTCCGGCAGTAGCACTATCAGACCCGTTGCCCAGATGAGGTATCTTATCCTGCTGCTTTAGATTTCAATATACCTCTCAACGTCTTTGCTCCAGAATTCTAGACAAAGCCAAAAATAATGAAGGATAAAAGCTCAAAAATCACATACAATTTTTAAATATTATTCTAATTCACTTAAAAATTTAATAAAACAGCAGGTATTGTATAAGCATTCATTTTGTGAACAATAAGGAGTATGAAACTTTAATGTGTGGCATTATCAACTGACTTTATACAATGAGCTAAACGTATATTATCCACTCTAGTTCTACCGTGAATATTCTCCAACAGGGTGTCAACGTACAGCCTGGAAAAAACATGTTTGCCATTTCACAGCAGCATATTAAGCTGCAGTGGAAGCAGGGATTAAAAAAACAGAATACTCACTAGATGTAGCTTTGCTGTATAGCAAGTGCAAAATAAAAATTAAAAAAGGTAAAAAATAGCACTCGACTAGGAAAAGTAACCCCAATAGCAATTACAACAATTTAGTGTTTGACTTACTACCCCCAAGCATGGTTTTAACAAGTCGCATTTAGCAAGGTGGATAATTAAAAACAAATGCAGTTGATAAGACAGTGTGTATTTGTGTGTGTGTGTGTGTGTGTGTGTGTGTGTGTGTGTGTGTGTGTGTGTGTGTGTGTGTGTGTGTGTGTGTGTGTGTGTGTGTGTGTGTGTGTGTGTGTGTGTGTGTATGTGGGAAGGTCGACAAGAGGGTAGTGAGACCAGCTATGTTATATGGGTTGGAGACAGTGGCATTGACAAAAAGGCAGGAGTCAGAGCTTTACGTGGCAGAGTTTGAAGATGTTAAGATTTGCACTGGGTGTGACGAGGATGGACAGGATTAGGAATAAGTATATTAGAGGGTCATCCCAGGTTGGAAGGTTTGGAGACAAAGCCAGAGAGGCAAGATTACATTGGTTTGGACATGTGCTGAGGAGGGATGCAGAGTATATTGGGAAAAAGATGCTAAGGATGAAGCTGCCAGGTAACAGGAAAAGAGGAAGGCCTAAGATAAGGTAGTGAGAGAGGAAATGCAGGAGGTTGGTGTGACATGTGATAGAGCAAGATGCAGAGGACAGGAAGAAATGGAAACAGTTGATCTGCTGTGGCGACCCCTAACGGGAGCAGCCGAAATAAGAAGTGTATGTGTGTGTGTGTGTGTGTGTGTGTGTGTGTGTGTGTGAGAGTGTGTGTGTGTGTGTGTGTGTGTGTGTGTGTGTGTGTGTGTGTGTGTGTGTGTGTGTGTGTGTGTGTGTGTGTGTGTGTAAAAGAGAGACAGAGAGAAAGAAGGAATGAGCAAGAGAGAGATGGAGAGAGCATATCTCACAACCTCATTGCTTTCCAAGAATTTGGATCCAATGAAGCTTTTCATCAACCCACATCATCTTAACAATAAGGCATGTAAACTGTAATGTCTAGCTTTATTAACTAACTATAATCTTCAGAGATTTACTGAAAAATAAAAGAATCAAATCAAAGACATAAAGTGGGAGGGGTAGCAATGCTTTATACTGTATGAAGTGGTGGCTTGAGGTTTCTTTTCTTGTTGGAGTACATTAGGGATGCAACAACTAGCTGGTGTTAACCATAAAATATAATTTCCCAGTTTTCTCTATGAAAAAAAATAAATGCCACAGTCTAATAATATATTTACACATTTTACATATCCCGGCAATAAGCACAACACAGAAAATAACTAAATTTGTTGTGCTCAAGGATTATGGTTTGGATGAAGTGTTATTGTGCAACAACTTAACAAGTCACATTGGTAGCTAAAAGTGCAACAGGCATGAGAGAATGGCAAAGACATTTGTGCCTTAAGAAAAACAGAAAAAGAATCTCACAACAAGCATTCAAGAACAGCAGGGTGTACTTGATTTGCACTGATCAGAGATTTGGATTTAATTTAAAAGTTAATTCAAATTTTACAGCAAAAACACTGACAGCCGTGTGCTAAACAAAATAAAATGCACACATTGAAAATGGACTTAGCATGAGCAATAGTGAATGACTTTTCCCTTGAAACTTACTTACATTGAAAATTTTTCTGGCAACACAGTGAACTACAAGAGCCTGTTGGTATTTATAGTCAAATAGCATATAGTGAAGCATTAATTACGGCTATGTGAAGTGTGCAGGAATTCAAAAGACAAATGTATAATGAATTTGCTGACAGCCTGGGACAGCCACTGCACACAAGAGCTGCCCTGTGTACTGTCTGGTGAAGTGCCTTGGTCAGTGTTACACAGAAGTCAAACAAAAGTTGATAGAATCAAACCCTGTACTACAGGAAGCAGCTCATAGCCTTACTCACCAGCCTAAGTACCAGACAATCTGTTGTAGCCCAGGATGCATTTCACACCTATGTGTCTGCAAAAACTAAAGCTAAATTAAAAATGCATTCATAGCGAAAATATTACATTAAACAAATAGACTTCATGATGTTCAGTTTATTCACAGCTAAATAATACGCTGTCAACATTCAACAAAACATGGAAACCAAGTATCCAAAGAACATGACTCATATGATAACATTCCTGTGACCATAGCTCTTTTTGTATGATTGCATACACATCAGATGTTAGCTTGCAATCAAATCAGTGAACATATACTTAATGACCTAGTAGTATATTTCAACTTGAAGCTCTGAAAAACCATACAGTGCAACCCACTGCACCCCTCATGCCCCAAGAATTAGAGACAAACACCCAAAATTAGAAACAGATATTTCTCTTATATACTAAGAAAGTTGTTAGCATGGCATATTTTGCATTAGCAAACATTTTCTAAAGGATATGAAATCTGAAACTCACATTTGTTATTTAATGACTGGAGTCCACAACACTTATCCAGAAAGCAACATATTTTAGCATGAACAGGCCAAAAATATGTGTGAAAAATATAAGGGGCAGTTGATAAATATCAAGGATGTATGTACACACACACACACACACACACATGTGCACGCACGCACACATATCAATGTATTGATTGTATACCTCAAATGTTGCTTGAAATTAAGTGAGTGAATAAATACATAAATAACAGCCCATAAATGTATCTCTACTCACTGCTGTCAGAACTATGGAGTGCAAATTCTATTTGCCCTGTCAACTTATTGGCTCAGGAATAAGAAACAAAGACACAAAATCAAAAACAGGTTATAAATATTTATCTTATATACTTAGGAAGTTACTAAAATAACAAGTACTGCATTAGCAAACATTTTCTGAAGGATACAAAATCTGAAACTTTGATTTAATGACTGTAATCCACAATAATTTGCAAGAAAGCCATAAATTGTAAAGGAACAGACCAAATTCATCTCTGTTTAAGAATGCTAGACTAAGTGAAAAGTAAATGGGGGACAAAAAGGGACATATTTTAAATATTATTTTGCATATTTGTTAATTAGGTAAATCCTCTGGACAAAGTGTCCCTCTTTAGGGGTGACCTGGGAGCACTATCTGGTAAGTAATTTACTCAAAGTCACACAGTTGGCTAATGGAGGTGAAAGGATTAAAACTCTCTTTCTTTGACTACAGGAAGCCTTAAGTGTTAGACAACTCCAAATTGCTTAAACATTAACATAACAAAAAGTGTTGCATAGACATGCATTTTAAAAAACAATAACATGATGAAACTGTAATTATTGGCATTACTGACTGACTGAATGACTGTAATCTTCAGTGATTTACCAGAAGAAAAAAAATTAATGAGGGTCATGGCATAAATATGAGGCTGTATCAGAGGTGTTATGCAAAATCAGAGGCTGATAAGAGGCAGAGTACTCTTAATTCATTTTAAAATTTAACAGAACAACAAGTTTTGCATCAGAATGCATTTTTGAGCAACAAAAGCTATGAAACTCTAATGACTATCATCACTGACTGACTGAAAATCTCATTGACTTTTAACCCTTAGTGAGGTGATATAAATAATTATTTGTAAAACAAAGAATATGAATGTAGTATTAGGTTATGTGCAGACTCAGAGTCTGGTCTTAATAATTTAGTTAGTATTAAACCCATTTTAGTGAAAATACAACAAAATTTATAGGATTGTATTTTTCATATATGTGTATGTCTTTTTAAAGTTTTAATTAAGAGTATTATGTGATTAGTTGGCTGTGGTCGTGTGATACTCATCTGCTCTTATTTAAATGTGATGTATGTATTGTGTATTGATATTAGCACTGAGAAAGGGTGATTTACCCCAAAGCTTTGCTGCTGCAATAAAATTGTGTTCTGATGGTGGAATTGTGTTTTTTTGTAAAGAACCCTTAGTGACTTATCAGAAAATAAAGAATTATATGAAGCTTTGTCAGTTGGTACAGAGGATTAACACTCTGAGCTCTTATGGAGGTGCTCCCTGTAGTCAGAGTCCAGGGTTTCATTCTTTCTACCTCTATTTGACTATTGTGTGACTCTAAGAAAGACACTTAACCAGAAAGTATTTTCAAAAAACAAATTTACTTAGCTAACAACTGTACCAAAGGAAAAAAAAAGGCTAGCAAAAAGTTTGCAATAAAAATATATTGGCAAATGCAGTTTAGAAAACGATGCTTATAGAATGTCTAATGACTGATCGAATGCAAATATTTTCTCATTTCTACCAGTAGCTGACCATGATCTTTAAATAAGTGTGCCTTAGGTAGGTCTCTAAAATGTGATGAGCTGTTCGAGGTACACAGACACACACACACACACACACACACACACACACACACACACATATTCCATTTTTAATTTCCCACATCTAAGAAGACAAAATTACCATGCTGTTTCAAAAAGATGTTTCTTGATGTTGACATTTTTTTTTTTTTTTTTTTTACTATTTCAGGGGTTGGGCATGCAGGGTGAAATGTGCCCCACAGCACCTGAATGTATTTTTTTTTCATTCACTTGATCACAATGACTGGTAAGGTGTATTTGTGTGTGTGTGTGTGTGTGTGTGTGTGTGTGTGTGTGTGTGTGTGTGTGTGTGTGTGTGTGTGTGTGTGTGTGTGTGTGTGTGTATGTGTGTGTGCATGCAAGCTTGTGCATAGAGGTTCATAGGTTCATAGGTTGGTACTAGGCTATCGGCCCTAGGGCCTATACAAGCCTAGCCATAACAATTCCCTGGATATTTCTTCCCACAATATTTACTTCACTGGACCCCTGTCTAGCAGGCGACTGACATGATCCCCGGGGTGAATTTCCTATCTCCCATCCAATCATCAAGGTTCCTTTTGAAAAGGGCCAAGGAGGCACTCTGCTTGACATGTATGGGCAGTCTATTCCAGAGTACAGGGAGTCTCTAGGTCAGGAAGCTATCCCTCCAGCATGTTTTGTTCTTTGTGATGACAAGGTTTAGATCCCTGGAGCTTGTGGCTCTGACGGATTGGGATTTCTTTAAGTGGAGCATGTCCAACAGCTCGGGCTTTGCCATGGCCTTGTATGTTAAGCAGAGATCACCTCAGAGTAGACGATATACCACAGAGTACAGCTGGAGTTTTTTTAGAAGGTCAGTATATGGCATCTGCTTTAGGCCTGTGATTCTTTTAGTGAGGCATTTCTGTGGCCTTTCCAGCTGTTGCAGATGTCTTGTGAGGTACATACCAAACGGGGCATTATACTTTATAATGGGTCTAATGAGGGATAAGTACAGTGGGACAATGACCTCCTTTTTTCTAGACGAAAAGCCCTTAGTGATGAGGTGTGCCACATAGAAGGATTTCCTGACTGTTGTGGCGATGTGGTTATCGAAAGTGAGACCACTGTCCACCTGTGTCCCGAAGTCTCTCATTACACTTTCGATGTTTAGTGTACTGCCACCTAAGTGGTAATTCATGGGTATATGTTTTTTTTCCAAAGGGGATAACTATACATTTCTTGGCATTAAGCTTGAGCCCATGGCACTGGCACCAGGCATCTGTTTCTGTAAGGTCCTTTTGTAGAATATCCACATAATTTGGGGATTCAATAATGGCTCCCAGTTTGCAGTCATCTGCGAACTTTGTTAGCCAGAGTCCCTTAGTGTTGGCCTGTACTTCAGAGAAGTAGATGCCAAACAAGAGTGGTCCCAGGACTGAACCCTGAGCTACTCCACTTGTCACTTGTCTGGAGCTGGATTTGGAGTCGGCTACTTTTACAGTCTGGGTTCTGTCAGTAAGCCAGTTGGCAACCCATCGAGTGACATAGGGATTTATGCCCAGCTTAGTAAGTTTATCTATGATTCCAGAGTGGGGGATGTAGTCGAAGGCCTTGGTGATGTCCAGAAAGGCTGTGTGGACCGCCTTACCCTCGTCCACAGCTCTGGAGACTGATTCTAAGAAGTCAATCAGATTCAGAAGACAAGATCAGCCCTTCACAAACCCAAACTGGCTGGGGTCTAGTGTTTGAAGGTTGCCAATGTCTTTGTTTATTAGTTCCATGAAAATGCGTTCCATGCCCTTGCAGATCAGGCTTGTCAGACTGATGGGATGGTAGTTCCTGAGATCCAAGGTGGATCCCCCCTTGTGGAGTGGGATATGCATATGAGAAGCTTACTGCAGTTGTTTATTGACTATGTAACCTAAACTACAGATTCTATCATCATTCATACAGTGTAGAAGTCTGGAATTACTACAATGCAATGCACAAAATTATCTAACATTTCTCATATTTATGTAGTTCTATTGCACAAAATTAATTCACAGGTTGGGAGCTAGCTAATAGGGTTTTAACATGTATAGCAGGAGTGTGGCATATCATGTATTATAAGCATGCATTAACAGCAATAGTCATAGTCATAGTCAATGTAATTAAGTCCATGCTTATTACTTGGACAATAGAATCCAAAATCTCTTCCTATACAGTGTGTGTACGTGTTTGTGTTTGTGGGAATGAATATGTGAACATTACTATTGCTATGGTTGTGTGAATGTGAGTACAACATCTGCTGTGAGTGAATGTATGCATATACATCTGTGTTTGTGTGTGTGTGTGTGTGCGTGTGCGTGTGCGCACGCGCGCGTTTGTGTGTGTGTGTGTGTGTGTGTGTGTGTGTGTGTGTGTGTGTGTGTGCGCACTTGTGTACACATATCTGCCATACAGGGTTAAGCAGGCAACACATGCATACATAAGCACACATGTGTGAGCATGTGTGCTTGTAAATGCATGTGTTGTCTGCTGTGGGTGTATAAGTGTGTGTGGGGAGAGGGTGGGTGTGTGTGGATGTGAGGAAAGAATTATGTAATTAGGGGTGTGTGAATGTGTTTGTGATTAATTGACTTTTTGTCACCATTTTTAAGGTCTTAGACTCAGTGGACTCACCCTCATGTGGTCCTCAAGCCTGTTGAATTTGAGACTACTGGTTTACAACAGCTATAAAAGGAAATGCTGACAATCCTATTGTTAGGCATAAAAAGATATATAGGTATATTCTTTTATAGTTATGAATATTAATGATACTAGTAAATGTCATTCATGATTGTTGCAGGATAATAAAGAACAACACTAGACAGCCACAGTAGTATGCAGCAAATAGCTGCTCAGTGCTTTGTAAAAGGTCATATACTGAAAAAATCAAATTCTACATTTTAAGTTTATTTCATACTAACTGTTGGTATGGATGCATTGTCCCACATGTTTTTAAATGTTTACATCAGTGTATATGTAATTATTATTTGCTTGTATTTACGTATATACATGTATGTGTAACTGCAAACTAGTAAGTTTGTGGCATTTTTAGGCCATGTAACATATTTGGATTCATTTAGTATATAAACACATATATTTTGCCTTTTCAAGTGACCAAGGAGTTCTCTAATTCAGGCTGCTCCATAAATTGAGTAAAGATACCTACAGATAACACAGAGCAAAAATTAGTATTCTGTGTATGATGCTAAGCAACAACTTCTACTGAGGATGGGACTGGAATAAAATAGTTATTTGTTCTTCAAAATCATCTTGTTAGACATTTGATTGATCTATATATTCTTTCTTTACTCCATGAAAGCTCTGTCAGAACTGTGGTGTAGAAAACCTGTTTGCTGTTAAAATCAGCCTTTGCCATGTGAAAGATGCCATTTGGCTTTATTATACAGTTAAAGCAAAAGCTATTAAGAGAATCATATTACCTGGTGTCTATTTTGTACTAATGAGGCTTCTGTATGGAATGAGATGCAGTGAGAAAGAATAAGATAGAAAAATATACATGCACATTCAGTTATCGGACTGAGCTAGGCAGAGAATAATTGTGTTTGTGTGTATGTGTGCGTGCATTTTCATGTGTTGTAGCAAGGAAAACAGTGCAATTTTCTCTCCGCAAACTGGAGAAAAGGAAAAGGAAGTGTATGAGACAAACCCCCTAGTAGTGCAATGAATTATGGGAAATGTCAATAACTCGGGAACATATAAGTAAGTATCCCATCTGTGCAAGGGAGAAAATGTTAAAAATGCCAAGCAGAATGTTTCCATGGTGCTAATAATATGGAGAGAAATTATTCAAAACATGTAAAACATTTGGCTTTAATGTTACTGATAAGGGGGGATGCAATGTCCTAAGTAAATGTGGCATCTGCTGCTCACAAAAGAAAAATTATCTTTAGGAGTTTCAGCTGCAGCAGCTAATTGAGTATTTCCCTACACATGACACATACTTAAACCTAAAAGTTTTATCCTGTAATTATGGAGACATGTAACTATGCTAACAGACATCATTTCATTTCGGATGTGTAGCCACTCCTAAAAACAAGCTGTTTATTGTGTTATAAAAAATCTGCATGTGCAAAGCAAGACATCATACTGAAAAACATGTAAAATGTTTGAAGACAGTCCATTGCACTGAAAGAGATGTCAGATATACATGGTGTACTTAGGGGGAAGAAGAAGCCAGTACAAAAGAGCATTGTGTAAAGGGACAAATGGCTGCAGATTGATACACCTAAACATCGTTCACTGAATTGGTTTCACCAAACTGTTTTATTTTTTTTTTTTTTTCTTCTGGAAAACTTAATCCAGAAAATAGAACTTATGACATGACAAGATCTTTGAGCAGGTTAGAGGTGAAGGAGTTCTCTCTTTACAGGCCATTCTGGTTAAACATGGTTCACTGAATCTATTTGTCTAGGCTAGGCTTTTGGGGTGAAATCCCATCTGAGATTTATAACCCACAATAACTTGGCAAGACAATGGAGCTGATTAGGAAGTAAGGGGGTTCCCCTCTAGAAATTGTTTAGGGAGATCCCTCAGCTCAGTATTTTTTTTTAATCCATAGTTTAGCAAAATATATTTGATGAATTGTGGTTTGCCAAACAATGTTAAATTCATAAGTAGATGACATATCTTTCAATTGTACAGATTTTTGCAGAACATCCAGATTTTTGCCTCATATTTTTGGTCTGTTTCTAGATGCCGCGGTGGTACGGTGGTAGCATTGTTACCTCACAGCAAGAGGTTCTTCCGTTCGATTCTCGGCTTGGCTTGGGAGTGCCTTCTATGTGGAGTCTGCATATCCTCCCCGCGGTTGGGTAGTGTTCAAAAGACATGCGTGCATAAATGGGCGTGCCTTCGTTGAAGGTTGGGCATTGAGCTGGCACCTCGGCGTTTCGTAAAAAATCTACTGCCAGTAATTAGTGGACTGGAGTTCTGCTGTGGCGACCCCTTACCGGAAAAAAGCCGAAAGACAAACAACAACATTTTTGGTCTGTTTCTCATAAAATTGTGGTTTTCTGCCAAATCATTGGTAAATCTTAGAGGGTTGAAGTCAAGAAATAATGACATACATTTAAGTTTCAGAATTCATACCCATCAGAAAATTCATGTTAATGCAAAACCGGTTAGTCTATCAATTTTCTAAGTTTGTAAGAGTAATATTTAAAAAGTGTCCCTATTTTTGGGCCTTTGTTCCCCCCATTATTTATAGCTTTGTCCAGATTTTTTGTGCTAAGAGACTGAAATGTATGCATGACACTTCTGTAAAACACAGAAAGATTAAAGCTGGAGGTGAAAATGTATGAAAATGCTGTTTTGTTTGAGTTGCTGACTAGGTTTAGATCCCTAAGTCAAGTGACCCCATGCTCTTTGACTTGTGGAAGTGTAGCAGGACCATCAGGGCTGGATTTGTGAGCGCCTTGTAGGTCAGGCATAGGTTACCCCTTAGTAGTCGGTAGGAGCCAGAGTAAAGGGATAGGGTTTTTAATCTATTTGCATAGATTATGCTATTTATACCCTGTATTTTCTTTGTGAGGAACCTCTGAGGTCACTCCAGCTGCTATAAATGCCTAGTCAAGTACATGCCAAATGGTGCACTGTACTCAATTATTGGTCTAATGAGGGCTGAATACAGTGGGACTATAATTTCCTTGGATCTGGATGTCATACCTTTACTTATAAGCTGTACCACATAAAAGGATTTCCTCACCACTGTGGACAGATGGCAGTCAAAATTCAGGCTACTATCTATCTGTGTACCTCGATCTGTCACCACTGAGTCTACTCTTAGGAGTGTGCTATTGATGTTGTAATTTGCAAGGGTACTTGACTTCCCAAAGGGAATGATAATGTTTTTTTTGCATTTAATTTTAGTTTTAGGCCATTGTTCTGGCATCAGTCATTTGTCTGATCTAGACACTCTTGAAGGATATCAACATCACTGGAGGACTCAATCATTGCCCCGTCTTGCAGTCATTGGCAAACTTTGTCATCCAGAGGCCTTCCATGTTAGCCTTGACTTCAGAGAAGTATATTCCGAATAGGAGTGATCCCAGCACTGAGCCCTGTAGCACACCATTAGTAACTGGCCTCTTGTTGGATCTGGGTTCAACCACTTTAACCACATGTGTCTTGTGTGTGAGCCAACTGGCTAGCCATCTGGTGATGTAGGGATTTATGCCCAGTTTTGTGAGTTTATTTTTAATACTTGAGAGGGGAATTGTGTCAAATGCCAGTAGTAACTTACTGTCTTTTTTTAAGTGTCACAGCAGTCTTCTGACCTTTAAACTTGACATAGCAGGTAACCTTTTCATGACTGCAGATTTAGAAACATGAAAAGAATTTCAAGATATTAAAAAAAAACAGATGGCTGTAAATGCTTACACTAGATATATCTAGGTTCTCCTCTGCTGAAGGCACAACACAGTAATTAAGTCAAGCTTTCTTTTGTGTCCTAAGGAAAAGAATTGCTGCTTAGAGATTTAGCCTATAAGGCAATGGAGCTGTTGCTACTGGTATGATGCAAGTAATGGCAGGACTGTTATAGTACACAACACAGCTAGATACTGGGAGAAGGGGTGGCCTGGTATCTCCACTGGAACTAGGAAGTTACCATTTAAGCACACAATAAACTATAAACGCACCATTCATCCAGATGATTATTCATCACAATAGGTGCAAACTGCATTAAGTCAAGAGCTACAGAAGCTGATAGGGTAAAGGTTATTAAAGCAACCCAAGAACCTACAGAACTGGTTCATTTTACAGTCTGTGTACATTGTTAGAAACTGTTGGTTCTCATTCGTTCATTGTTGCCATTGAAAGCCATGTCTATCCATAACCGTCTCACTATTCTTTTTATTGCCTTCCCACAGTATATACAGTATATATAGTATGTACAGTATATATAGTATGTACAGTATATATAGTATATATAGTATGTACAGTATATATAGTATATACAGTATATATAGTATGTACAGTATATATAGTATATACAGTATATATAGTATGTACAGTATATATAGTATGTACAGTATATATAGTATGTACAGCTCCACTATATTCCTGTCTTTTGTTGTGTTTTGTTGTGTTTTTTGTTTTGTTATTCTCTTTATCTTTTAGTCTCCTTTTCTGCACCCCCTCTTTGTTGGTAATATAAATGTTGTCCTGTTTGGTTTTATTTCACTCATTCCAGTTATTGGTACCCACATTATAATTTCTTCCAATAGAATATCACATTCAGTGTGAAATAATATGTATTTAATGTAATCATTTGTAACTATTTAGTTTATATTGCATTATCACAAAGAGGATTACTGGCCTCAAACAGATGCCTTAGACAGACCGTCTAAAAAAACTCCAGGTTTACTCCGCCGCATATCGCCTACTTAGAGGTGATCTCTGTCTAACATACAAAGCTATGTCAAACCCAGAGCTGTTGGACATGCTCCACTTAAAGAAATCCCAATCCCTCCGAGCTACACGCTCTAGGGACCTAAACCTTGTCACCACAATAAACACAACATGCTGGAGGGATAGATTCCTGTCCCAGAGACTTCCCATACTCTGGAACAGACTACCTATCTATGTCAAACAGAGCTCCTCATTAGCACTCTTCAAGAAAAATCTTGATGAGTGGATGGGAAATAGGAGATACACCCCAGGGATCACTTCTGTGGTTTTGCTTGACAGGGGCACCGGAAAATAATTTTCTTGGGTGGCGAAAGCCAAGGTACCTTTTTGGCTAGGCTTGTATAGGCCCCAGGGCCAATAGCCTAGTACCTACCTATGAACCTATGAACCTATGACAGTGATGTAAGTGTGGAGCCTTTCCATCCACATGTCACTTGAAAATAGGATTTGTTTCAGTCAAATAACTTGCTTACCAAAATGTAAATAAAGTAATTCCAGACTAAAACAGAACTGAGAACTGTATTTTCTATATAATGAAGTTGTTCTTTGGGGGCAAACACGCAGATTTAAATAAAAGTAATAGCTGCATGTAATGTGCTTATACAAATTAGCAGGAAGAGATCGCAGGGAGCCTTAGAAAAGGACAAGCAGCTGGTTAAGCATGTCCCAAGGATCTGAGGAAAAAAATTGGCACTTAGAAAACTGCTGCAGAAAAATATCTTTGCAATGCTCAGAGAAAAAGTAAAACATGGCAATGTCTCAAGAAAATTCTAGTCATGGATCCACTCTACGGATTATTTGACACAAGCGGGGAAACTGGTGAACCAGTGCATAAAAAGGAAGGGCTCCATTAGTGTGTAGATTGTGGCCATGACTATGACACCGTGGACTGGGAAATCGAAGAGTTGAGCTGGTACTTAAGAATGTGACCATGAGGTGCTGGCAATCTTCCTGTCCTGGGTAGAGAATGGGTCCATCTGCCACAAGAACAGCTTCTGATGATGACCAGCAAGTTAGCCCAAGACACACAAAATACACCGCTTGATCCTGCATGGGGACAGTATGTTGTAAGTAGGCAATGTGGCAACATAAGCATTAGTGGGGTCTGAATTTTTAGACACCACACCTTGAAGTAGCTTACAGATAAGAAGCAGAAATAAAAACAATCTTGCTAGACATGGAATGCAGTCAAGTGGTGTTTGACTCTTACTTCATATCACTCCAGCAATTAATCCTCCCTGGAAAGTAGGGATATCCCATGAAGATAATGCATGATTATCCTGAATAGGCTGTGGAGAATGAATGAGTCAATATGGCAACACACAGGCAAAATGAACAAGTGCTGTGGAGAGAGTATTGATTTGATGCACATTTGTGTAAAGCAATTAGGAATGGCAACGCTTCTGAAGTATATATCTCAGGCAACAAGCTTGAGAAAAGGAATACAAAAATTATAAAGAAAATGCAAACATGCCAGATACCAATATTTGCCTTCCAAAAGTTCCAGTACTGCATTTCATATTATCAAAGACAAAGGTAAAGACTGCTGATAATCAGTTAGTTACAGTATCAAAAACAATGAGTAAAAAGGTTGCACAGTAAAAACAATTGGTTAAAAAACACAAAAAGAACATTCTAGCAAAGCTAGACTTTCTACTGTGTGATACCTTAACCCTCTTGTATCAGAGGCAACATGGGATATATGCAAATTACCCTTTAAGGATATCAGATGATTCAGCTAAATGGCAATTCTGAATGTCCATGACTTTTTCTTTTACTTTTAAGTGGATTTATGGACAATTTCAGGCCAAAAAAAGCCAAACCCTCTAGCTGTGGACATGCATGTTTCTGCCTTCTCATGACATCATCAGCACAGCGTAAGAGGAATATTTGACTTTTGGAAACACAGGGTTGTCATACCCAGCTGATATCCACAAACATTACGGTATCTACAAATTATCCCAACTAACACACTAAAAGGTCACACAGAAAAAAAAACAATTGGTTAAAAAACACAAAAAGAACAATCTAGGAAAGCTAGACTTTCTACTGTGTGATACCTTAAACCTCTTGTATCAAAGGCAACATGGGATATATGCAAATTACCCTTTAAGGATATCAGGTGTTTCAGGTAAATGGTAATTCTGAATGTCCATGACATTTTTTACTTTTACGTCTATTCATGGATAATTTCAAGCCAAAAAAGCCAAACCCTCTAGCCGTGGACATGCATGTTTCTGCCTTCTTATGCTGTGCTGATGATGCATGTCCACAGCTAGAGGGTTTGGCTTTTTGGCCTGAAATTGTCCATAAATAGACTTAAAAGTAAAAGAAAAAGTCATGAACATTCGGAATTGCCATTTAGTTGAAACACCTGATATCCTTAAAGGGTAATAAATTGCAGTATCAAAGAAAAAATTGAATAATATGTTAGCACATATTCAGAAAAGGATCATGCAGGTGCAAAGGTCTGAATGCAAATCCTTATACAAAATTACATTTTGACAAGGCTAAGTTTCATAAACATGTCATCAGCTAGATAGTCAAAAAGACTGGACAACGTGATTAGCCAGTTATATATAAAGCAAAAATTGTCTTTACTGTCTCAAGGGCTGCAACAAAGAAAAAGGAAAGAGACTGGTATAGCAGTGTCATCAGGCATACTAAGTAAAAAAAATGGTCTGATTGGGCACCAGAATTCTTCATTGAGACAAAAACTATCTAACGTCAAAGGACTGCTATTAAAATAATTATCATCACACCCACAGCTGTTTGAAAACAGTAGCTCAGTGCATATTGCTCTAAGAAACAAGATACAGATTCTGAACAGGTGACCAGAATGCTTAACAAGTGATAATAAATTAGCCAATAAATTTAATACATAAAAATACTCATAGTTCAGAATGAAATGATTTCAGAAAGAAATGGGAAACTATAATGACAACTTTTCAGCATTTTGTCTTTACAAGTATAAGACTTCAGAACATGCACAGATTGAGTCTTAAATCTCTGCTGATTACACATAAATTACTTCTGAAATCAGTCTCCCCATCATCTGTAATCCATCACAGTTCATGATGAATAATCATTTATTAATCTTTTAAGGAAAACCAAGCTAGCTTTTCTGCCGGTCCTGTCCTTCTAACCTTTGTGTACCATTTATACAGAGGAAATGAAGTTATTGAGTCAGTACAGTGACTAGAGCTAAGCCTTGTTTCGGTCATGTAAGCAGTAACAAGCACTGTTTCTTTATGAGTTAGTTCTGCTGGACAACATCAGGGACCAAGACAACTTTTAGATGTGAACAGAACCAATAATTTGCTGTTTCTTTTGCCATGGGTTGTCTATTAAAAGGCATGTCTACAACAGAAGAACATCACATACATATTCCTGTTAAAATGATTTGACACAGAAATCCATTTATATAATAACTGAGGATATAATCAGGTCTCATACAGCACTTTTTATTTATTTAACATTTATTTACCAGGAAAGTCCAACTGGGACAGACCCCATTTTCAGCAGAGGCCTAGGAAGAAACACTCCAGATGCATGGGAGGAAACCAGAGCACCCATAGCAAACTCACATGAATGCAGGATGGACATCCACAATGAAGGCACCCCAGCCAAGAAACGAAACACAGAACCTCTTGCCATGAGGTGACAACACTATCCACTGCATCACTGCACTACCCAAACTTTACTTTGTATTGCCCGATTCTGTGGAGAGTTAAATGTTTTAGTCATAGTCAAGTGAGCAATCTACTGTTTTGTTATCCAGTGGGTTTCTATGACTTGTTTTATTCTTTGACTCTCAAGGAATTGCATACACTACTATAGAGAAATTTGCCTATAGGCTTTAGACATTTTCGTTCTTTGATATTTTCACTTGAAATTGTTCTATTTGTCAGGTTTGCATAATCTTATAATACTACCTATGCTTTCAGATTTGCTGTTTTATTATGCACATGTTAGTATGAGATGTAATGGCCTGGGCAAAAATAAATTAGATATATCTAAATCTAGGTCCTAACTTAGTTGAACTGTTATCTATGTCCATGTTATTATGTCAACAATCCTCCCTGGAAAGTAGGGATATCCCATGAAGATAATGCATGATTATCCTGAACATATCTGTTACTAAGTTCCATTACTTACTATCCCATTTTATGACAGTTTGAGAGGTGGGACTGGGGTGTGTGTCTGTGGTTACCCATCCACTCATCCAGCCTGCATTTGAAGAGGATGAAGGAACTACGTTTTTAATATGAAGGGGAAGTCTGCTCCAAATGAGAGGGAATCTTTGAGTGAGGCATCTATCATGTCAGCAGGTTCTGTTTATGTGGTGGTGTGGGGTAAGATCTTTAGTATGGGTGCTCGTAGCCTTACAGGTCTTATGCATATGAAAAAAGTTGTTCAGGACTGTGTCATATGAGACCTTGTAGGCCAGACCAAAGTCACTCCAAGAAGCTTGTAGGAGTCAGAGAAGACAGACAGAGATTTACGGTGTTCTGCATAAATAATCAAATTCAGACCATTGATCTTCTTAATGAGGAAATGTTGAGGATCTTCCAGTTTGGACTGTCTGGACAGGTACATGCCAATGGAAACATTGTATTTAATTCTGGGCCTAATAAGGAAGGAACAAAGAGGTATGATACCATCCTTGGGCGAGATGGCAATATCCTTAGTAAAAGCTAGGATAAGTAGAAGGATTTACTAATAACTGTGGCAAGATGGGGGTCAAAAGAGAACTCATTGTCAACAAATATCTTCAAGTCTCTGAAAAATTGTATCTGTTTTGAAGGGGGAGCATTTTTATTTTAGGAGCAAGGGTGCTCCTGTTTGCCAAAGAATATAATACGAAACCTATTGCTATTCTGCTTGAGACCATGGTTGTGGTATCATTTGTTTGCGTGTATTAATCATTCGTGTAGAATCTGGGAGATTACTAGGGAGGTGATGATGTCTCCAAGTTTACAGTTAACAGTTAACTTAGTCAGTTCAATGACATGGATGTCAGAGAAGTAAATACCAAACAGAGCAACCCACATGCCAGGACCTGGGATTCACCGCTGGTAACTCATACCTCTCAACTGTCCAGATTTTCACAGAATGTCCAGATTTTTACTTCATATTTTTGCTCTGTTCCTTAGACACTTTGTGGTTTTCTGGCAAATCACTGCAGATTGAAGTCACTAAATAATGACACGTATTTTAGTTTCAGACTTCATATCCTTTAGAAAATGCATGCTAATACAAATCATGTTATTCTAGCAACTTTCTAAGTTTATAAGCGCAATATTTAATATCTGTCCATTTTTTGGGCCAGTGACCCCCCCCCCCTTTATTTTAGCCTTTGTCCAGATTTCTTGCGCTAACAGGTTGATAGACATGCTGGCAACCAACCTTTTCACCCTTAATTTGCTGAGTTCTGTCAATGAGCTACTTTACTACCCATCGGGTAACATAAGGTTTTACATGTTTTTTGATAAGTGTATCTATGTTGCATAGGTGAAGAACTGCATCAAAAGCTTTGGCTAGGTCAAGGTAAGCTGTATGGACTCACTTGCCCTCATCCAAGGGTTTAGTGACTTTTTTAAAGATGTTGACCAGGTTAAGCAAACAGGATATGTCCTTTACAAATCCTAACTGATTTGGGCCAGGAAGTTTAGGCTGCCAATATCCATGTTTGATAGTTCATAATGGTGCATTAAATTGTCTTACAGCTAAGGCTTGTGTTGTTTATGGGTCTGCAGTTGCCAAGATCAGTGTTGGAGCCGCTCTTCTGTAGGGAAATGACAGCCTTAGTTCTCCAAACCTCAGTCACAAAGCCAGCAGACTGGCTAAGGTTGAACAGGATGTGCAGTGTGTAAGTAAGACTATGCATACTCAGGCCCCAGTCAGCTAGTATTTTTTACCTGAGAGAGTCTTTAGGACTTGTTTATGAATAATACCTGGGGGGAGCAACAAAAAGTGTGTGAAAGCTTGGGGGAGGATACAAGGGAGTAGTTTTAAGTGAATTTGTATGCTATTAGGTCAGCTATGTATTCAGAGGCAGGCAGGTAGAGACATTTTGTATCATCTTGTCATCTTGGAGCCACAAAAGGCGTTGTTTCTAAAGTTCTTGACATAGTTGAAGAAGCACTTAAGCACTTGTGTCTTTTTTTTTTTATTACAGAGAAGGCAAATTTGAAGTCATAGTTGCCTTTGGATTTTTTTATTTTATTTTTCCAAGCTCTTTAACATTGTTTACTTTTATTTTGAGGAATGGGGTCCTCTGTTTATTGCTATGTGAGAGGATTTTTCCCTCTTCCTATAGAGCTTGTTCTGTTAGAAGAGGTTATTCCTAATTTGATATCATAATGGTTTCAAATCAGCTCTGATATTTCAATACAGGAACTGAGGTTAGAATAGAACTCCTCCCAAAATGCTGCAGGGTTTACAGTAGCTACTTCAAGTGGAGCGGGACTTTTTGAGTGTTTTGATTAGAGCTTTAATAATGAGAGTCACTGATTTGATAGTCAGACCTAACCAGGGGATGTAATTATAGTCGAATATCATAATGGTGCTACGTCTGCAATGACCTTCTCCAATATATTTGATCTTCTCATAAGAGAACATACAATCTGGTATGGTAAACTTGCATTAATGAAGTCTAGGAAGCATTGTGCATATTTATTTGTAGTATAACAAGTATTCCAGTAAATAGATTGATAATTGAAATTCCCAAGTAGAATTGTGTTTGGTTTGTTACTAAGGGACTCCAGCATATTTAGGTATGCTTCATGGATTGTGGTTGGCATTCAGGGGGTTCTATAGATGGCTAGAAAATGACAATAGGTCTTATTTATAGTTAGTAAGATATGAAGGAGTTTCTGGTCATTATCTGTCTGTATGAGCCCTGAGATGAAGGAGTTAAGGAGGTATATGGATAGACCACCACCACTAATGAGATATCCTCTGTAAAGGACCTGGATGTGTGGAGAGCATTTAACCCTGGTAGGGAAGGCATGCTATCACTGTATTGTCACTATATTTTAGTAATGTTACAGATATTTATATTTTCTACAGATTGAAAGGATATATTTTCTAAGTCTAATAAGGCATCAGTGGATGGTAGTTTCTTATCTAGGCTTCTAGCATTGAACAGCACCACTCTTACAATATCCTGGTATAGTTTGCTACATCGGTAGATGAGGCAGGTTAATATTGCCTAAAAAGGACACTACAGGGTTCAAGAAGGAATGGTTCCATATGTAAATGAGATGTAAGTCATCCCTGACAAAGCTGATAGGACACTCAACCATCTATCTCTCCAGGCATGTAATGAATGTCCGTAGAATGATACCAGCAGCTGAGCCAGTTGCTGAAGTCAATCATATTATGTTTCTACTGAAGCATCATTTATAGTTGGATGCTGCTCAAAACTAGCTTTATACCAGCCTTGGATGCATATTCTGAGAGCTCTGTTATGTCTCTCTTCATATAATCCAGATATGTGTGTCTCAAATCATTTACACCCTCATGAACAATGACTTCATCATGGGTATACATAGGGTGAAGGAACTTGAGACCCCAATACACTTCCCATATCCTGGCTCCAGTGAAGTAGCACACTATTTCCCAAACTTTGCCACGTTTGGTCAGAGGAGTATTTCTGTGTCTCACTGTGGAGTCACCAATGATCAGGACATTTACTTACATTCGGTTGGATCTATTACATGCCCTAAGTGTTCATATTGTCAAGTTTGATGACTCCTCAGACTAAGGTTGGTCAAGTATGATGACTCCTCAGAGTAAGGTTTGTAATATGTGGTAATAGTGGTGCAGTTTGTGAGGATACATTACGTTGCTGATAAGTATGAGAATCAGGATTTCACCTCAGAGTCCTTTGGGGATTGGAAAAAGACTTTATTACTTCAGCGTAAGAAGGTGTGATTTTAGGTGATTATCATATTGGTGCAAGGTGGGTGGGGGCATTGACAAGCTGTATGGTATCTCACTTTTTAATTTCTCCAGATATTTGTGTTTCTAATACAGTTTCAGAAAAGGATCCCCTTTAATGAGTCAGGGCACAATTAGAGTTTAAGAAATTAGTATTGCTATAGTCTATGATGCTTGCCAAGGTGCTCTTCCTAGCACCAGCAATATACCTAGTATTGCTTCCTCTTTTGCCATTCATATGGAGGTACATGTACTGGTAATATATCTAAGTGCACATGGAATTTCCTTTTTATTATTCCTGTTCCTCGTACTACTGTTTGATCTACATGGGTATCTGAATCCCATGTTTTATGCTACCTTGTGCATGTTTAGATGCCAGTAACTTTTAGCTTAAGTAGATATTTGAACCTCTCACATGTGGATTGTAGAGATAGGAGAAATAAATTGTTGCCATTGACCATTAAGTAGTTAGAACACTGCCTCAGGTTACCTACTGCTAGGGTTCTTATCGATTAATTGACACCTTTTTCCCCAAAAGGAAAAACTCAGAAAATGTTTCACTGAAAGCACTTTCAGTGAAACTTGGAATAAATCTTTTTTGGAGGGGGAAGGCAAGCCATCCATCACCACTTCCAAAGTGGAGAGACAGCCCCCACAGTCCCTGAGCTTAAATACACCTACTCCAAGGTCACAGAACCGTGGACAAAAGGGAATTTTCAACTGTCGGTGAAAGTGCTTTTGGTGAAATATTTTCAAGGAAATTGCAGTCACCTAAACTGCCATTGACAGATTGCCACACTCCCCCACTGCTAATAGGCTGATAAAAGAGACTGAGGAAGTGGTCTGCATACCCATGATCATAGAATAAGATGAGGTGATGTTGTCTGGTATATAGTAAGCTGACTATGGAATAATGGCACTTTATTCAGCCCTTATCAGACCCATCACTGAGTATAATGCCCCCTTCATCATGAACCTTACTAGTTATATGCAACTGTCAGAATGCCCACAAAGGGTATAAACACATCGTCTTATATCGATTACCTTAAAGCCTCATCTCTATACTCAGTCTCCTACAGGTTACTTTGAGACAATGTATCAGGAAAAACAGTCAACAGCCAACGGACCAAGGGTAAAAAACTTCCACTAGTTTAATAAATAAACACAAACATACTGTTCCTTGAATTGATATTAAAACAGTATTAAAAAGAACCTCAAGTACGTTAAGTGCTTTTCGTTCGGGTTTTACCCGAACTTCTTCAGACAATCTACGTGAAACATAAAATCAGTTTAAATACTTCCTCCTTTAGGTTAACCAATCAAGCTGACAGCCTATTTTCCCTAGTTAATACAAACTCAGTTTAAAGCAAAATCACGACCAATTCGTTGGTAATAGATATTAAGTATTCCATTCCAAGAAGGTGGCTAGTACCTAAGTACTCACTTTGTCCAGCCCCTTTAGACTGGCCTGTTATGTACTTCAAACCTTGTACCTAAAGCTGTTAACTTGATTAACTGGCACTTCCCATAATGTCCTTATATTTTAAGCTATTATGTACAACTTATCGTACCAGTGGAACTCCTTCCCCCAACATTCACCTATATTTTCCTATACAAAAACTTTTAACTTAACCAAGTAGCCCTAAACCCCCAATCCACCCATCAGAATTAAACTAGTACTATAATTGTACGAAAAGAGGGGGGGATGGGGGGGAAATAGAGTTGTAAAGTTCTTCTAGTTCAATGTTTTAAGTTATCTGTACAAATTCCTTAACTTTAATATACAAGCAATCGAACAAGCTTCATTTAGTCCAGGTTCCATGCATGCGTCCAATCTGAGTTGCCAATTAAACTCACTCCTTTCTAGTATCAACTTAAGCAAACTATCCGGGGCCCAACACCCTCCCCAGTGGCGAATAGAACTAAGGACATTAACAACTATTTATTGGCCTTTACTTTTACTTATACCCCGGTAGCTTATGATATACAGAAAGTGATTAGAAAATGCTGGTTTTATTTAGCTTTGAACAAAGACATTTTTAACAAAATAGGGGAGAACCCTACTATTAGTTTTAGACGGGGTCCTAACTTGAAACATATTCTTGAAATGTGTAGTAGACGTAAGGAAAATACAGAGGGGGGGGTACCCGAAAATGCGGGTCCTGTAAACAATGCACCTATATTGACTGTGAGAATAAATTTCGGATAAGAAATGAAACCTTTTACATTAAAGGGACTTACAACTGTAACACCAAGAGTGTGGTCTTCTTAGCTGAATGCCAGGGGTGTAAAGCATTTTACGTCGGAAAGACCGACCGTAAGCTGAAAGACCGTATTTACGAACACATTTATGCTATTAACAGGAAGAACTTTAGTAATGTACTGGCCTGCCACTGTGATTTACAAGTAGGCCATTCATTCAAGTTTAAGATTATATCCAAGGTAGACCCGACAATGAGGGGAGGGTGTCGGGCCCCGGATAGTTTGCCCCGCCCCCTCTTTTTGTACAATTATAGTACTAGTTTAATTCTGAGGGGTGGATTGGGGGGTTTAGGGCTACTTGGTTAAGTTAAAAGTTTTTGTATAGGAAAATATAGGTGAATGTTGGGGGTAGGAGTTCCATTGGTACGATAAGTTGTACATAATAGCTTAAAATATAAGGACATTATGGGAAGCGCCAGTTAATCAAGTTAACAGCTTTAGGTACAAGGTTTGAAGTACATAACAGGCCAGTCTAAAGGGGCTGGACAAAGTGAGGACTTAGGTACTAGCCACCTTCTTGGAAGGGAATACTTAATATCTATTACCAACGAATTGGTAGTGATTTTGCTTTAAACCGAGTTTGTATTAACTAGGGAAAATAGGCTGTCAGCTTGATTGGTTAACCTAAAGGAGGAAGTATTTAAACTGATTTTATGTTTCACTTAGATTGTCTGAAGAAGTTCGGGTAAAACCCGAACGAAAAGCGCTTAACGTACTTGAGGTTCTTTTTAATACTGTTTTAATATCAATTCAAGGAACAGTGTGTTTGTGTTTATTTATTAAATGAGTGGAAGTTTTCTACCCTTGGTCCGTTGGTTGTTGACTGTTTTTCCTGGTTCGTTGCTACCCGTTGGTGTTTGCAGTTGAGGTAATGTATGCCTGGCATACAAGGTATTCTCAGATACAGCTCTGATGGACCCTTTGCACATCTGCAAAAGGAACAACATCAGAACCAATAGATCCAAGGATTTAAATTTTGCTTTCCACATAAATAGGACATGTTGGCAAGACAGATATGTGTCTCAGAATATCCCCATGTTCTGGAACAAGCTTCCCACCCATGTGAAGCAGACTCTATCCCTAACTGTATTTAAGCATAACCTTGAGTAATGCATGGGAAATAAGAAAGTCACCCTTGGTGTGGCCTCCATGTCTCTGATAGACATAGACTCATCAATACAATGATCATCATGAGAACACAAGCAGTACAGCAAGAGAATGTTGATTACAGTAGTTAAAGCAGCAAATGTGAAGATAATATGTCAGCCAGATAGTTAACTCTCCCTTACGGTGGCTCTCTTAGGTTTTTTATAATATTTTACATTTTCCATTTATAACCTAAAGGTTCAATATGATTCAGTGATTCTTTTTTATCTAGAAGTTTCAGTAACAGTAAATGCTGAAGGGGGAGGGAAACTTCACCGAGGATACAACCTCCAGTTATACAAATCATCTATTACTTGGTCTATCTATCCCACAACCTTCTGTGTTAGCCATGTTTGAAAAAATGTTGGAAAAGTAAGAAAACACATATTTGTAGGACTTTATGGTATCCCTGCTCTATAAAAAATATCTTCTTAAGTTTTCTTTATTTCTTCATTAAAGTTCCTTTCCAACAGTGCATTTTTCATAAAAAAAGCTGTTCTGATATAAAAATGCTTTTCAAACAGATTATGTTTGTGAGAACTATTCTTTAGGACTTTGTTACTAGTAGGTTAGTGTTTATGACTATTGATATTACTAGTTTAATTTATATTCACGTGAAACCATCAGAAATAACTGCCACTTTTCCATGAAATTCGTCTTCATATTGAGCAGTAGCATTTTACATTTTTGGCCATTCATTTTGCATCTATTATGTTTTGAACATCATTAGCTAAATTTATAAAACTTACTTCTGAAAAATGTGATTTGGCTATTACCACAGTTAGATTGTGTGGTAGATGATTGTTTCTATTATTGGATTTATATGATGCACGTCTGCTTGTTACAACATTAAATGTTAAAAGGGCTAGAAACCATAGATACGTAAGAAGAGTGATGCCAAGAGCCCTGTCCTCTGCCACTGATTTGTGGATATCTGTCTGGCTGATTATTATTTGTGGACAAGTGTGCTTCAATGTTCTGTAATACAAAAGAAAATCACCACATTAGCAGTTAAAAATTGTTTCAAACTTCGATCACAAACTCTTCATTCTCTACATAAAATTACTTTTTTAGCATCCACCCCTGAAAATGTTATGCTTTTTACTTTTATTTTCTGTGCCTGAATTTTGTCATTGTCATTTGAAAATACTAATTAACATGCACTATCTCTTTCCTTTAGATAATATCAAATTGCTTATTTGGGATGGCCTGCAATATGTTCTTTCTGAAATACTGATTAATGATTATTGTTATAATTTTGTAGTATTATGTATTAATAACACAGCCCTCTAATTTAATAGTTATTTTTAAGGAATCATGATCTTAACTCATTTGTGGTATTTTATTATATCCAGTTACTATTTTCCATAAGTAATATGCTTATTAATCTTTGAAAGACTGATATCGTTCGAAAGGGATCATATCTGAAGCTGCAGCCTTACTGTCTTATAAGCTATTAATATTTTAATGTATTTTATTGTGATCTTGCTCCAGATCGGCATTAATTGTAGCCTATCTATTTTCCTAAGTTTTATAGTTAGTGTATTACATTACTGTATATGTATGTATTTATATATACAGTGATTTTTGTTTTGTATTATAGCACCTGTGTCAATTAACTATTAATTCTCATCTGCAAGTCTGTTAATACAAGTATTCTTAGCTGTGTGTTTATTTTTATTTACTTATTTTTTAGATATTCTCTGTGAATATTAGTGCTTTAATATATGCATTTGGTGTGATCTGAACAAATTGCTTATTGACTTAAATTAAACAGCACAACAAAGTCCAACATTCTGACAATAATACAAACCACAGATCCATTCTGAAAACAATGAAAGTGCACCCTAGTTTTCAGAAGGACGGCTATATCATCTCATTCAATATTACTTCTACAAATCTATTTATTATTTCTATGATAATGAATGAAACATCTGTGGCATTAACATATTGTTATATAGTGAGATGCTGATACCACTTGCCCAGTATTTACTTACTTAGACATTGTGGTAAGTCTGTTCTATGCTGTCCTCAACTATTAGCCATTCTGTCAGTACTAAATGTTTAAACATTTCAGTCACTTGTGTACAGATTTTGAATAAAACTTTAGGCTGTTTTGGCATACTGTTCAGAAAATAAAATGAAGGTACTATTTATAAAATGTCGTTCTAGAAAGAATCAAACTGTTGCTTCATTCATTGTGTTATTCCATATCTTACTGCTTTATATGAAAAACAAAAAATATTAATTATATTTCTTTTCAGTCTGGTATAATTTTATCAAGCAAATCTAAACAAAATATTCTTAATGAAGCTGAATGGTATTTTTTTCCTTCTAGTCCGCATTTCTAACTCGTTGGCCACCAACATAAGTTTAAAAGTTAAAATACTATTTCCTTATCTACTTCTTATTCCTTGGGGTTGCAATAAATGAGGCACAAGAAATATGTATTACCTGTTTGTTTAATAAAGTAATAAAAGACCTATTTCTATTAAATTAGTTGAATTATGTTCTCTCCAGAATTAATGTAAATGCAGAAGTCTTAAAACACTGAATAAAAATTGATAGATATCTTATTCCTTTACAAAATAAATTATAAATCGTTATTATAATTTGGAGATGGTAACCTGCTTTTTAATTTTGTGTCACCCCATGTTCAATAAACGCTACACAGTAGTGCTCACTGTTTTGTGTTCAGTAAGCCTCTCTGAACGGTGTGTAGAGCCGCACAACTATGGTAAACACCATGGCACGCTAATTACAGCATAAGCAGCTGAAATGTATGCTAATCAACCAATCCAAGATGGAGGAGATATTCAACAAGCTATAAAGCAACCATGTAGACTCAGCGCTGGTTTGCCCTGCAAATTCCAAAATCTATTGGATTGCAGCCACTGAAAGGGTCTACACAGAAATAATGTTAGGGACTGTTGTTGCTTTAGTTCATGTTTATGTGCAGTAGGCTGAAGTCTATGCTGCTGCTGCTACTAATAGACCATGGCAAAGTAGGAGATGAGTTTTCAGACCCTGGATAACTTATCATAATCTGCATGAGGTGGAAATTGTAGAGTATTACAGGATAGATATAGACACATTTCAGGAACTTTGCAACTTCTCTAGTCCTCAACTCAGACTCGGGGTAAACCAAAAGGATCTAGTACCAGTGTAGGCAAACATATGTGTAGCACTTAAAGTTTTAGCTAAAGGAACCTGTCAGAGACCAGCAGGGGACATGCTGGGGGTGTCACAGGCATCACCATCCAGAATCCTCCATCAATTCCTGAATACTATGATCCAACATGCCAGTGACCACATATATTTTCCCCATACACCTGAGGACAGGGTCACAAATATGCAGGAGTTCTACCCTGTAACACACTACCCTGAAGTACTGGGTGCCATAGATTTTACACACATAGAAATTAAGGCACCACCTGGGAAGCAGGGAAAGGTTTACATAAATAGAAAGAGCTTTCACTCCATTAACCGCCAAGTCATTTGTAATGCTAAGGGAGTCATTCCTGAATGTGTGTGCTGGCAACCCAGAAAGTTACCATGACTCACATATCTGGCACACTTTCCAACTGTATCAGATGTTCACTAGTTGTGAGCTCCCACAGGGTCATTGGGTCATTTACTGGGGGGGGGGGCTGCTGCAGGTTATGCACCAGAACTGTAGCTGACGACGCCCATCAAAAATGCACACACACTCACTGAAGAATGCCATAATGAGGCACATGCTTGAACCAGAAATATCACAGATTGTGTGTTTGGGCTGCTGAGGTCGCAGTTCTGGTGCCTAGATAAATCTGGGGCAGCCCTGCAGTACAATCCACTTACATGCACTGACATTTTCACCATCTGTGCTATGCTTCACAACATCATCCTGAGAAAGTAGCTTCAGCAGAATCATCAAGGGGAAGGGTCACACATCCCACCACCAATGGCAAGTTCAACGCAGCCACACTCAGGTGAGGAATCAGAGGGAGAACCAGCAGCTGCTGTGGGTTTAGGCAGATATAGGCATGTTCAATATGACCTCTCATTGGCTAAGAGGCAAAGCATAGCACATTCACCCACCAACTAAGGGGCTAAAACATTCATCCTATGCACATACATATAGTAACATTCATCCCAGGCAATATTCATAGCCTTTACCTAATCATGTAATGGCTGTATACTCCTAGCATAATACAGACTCAGCCCTGAACTAAAACAGTAGCAACTGCTGGATTTATAAGGTAAGTTTTGAATCTGGAGTGTTAAAACAGAATTGTGTAATAATACAAATGAATGACATAGCTTGTGTGTTGTTACTTGGTAATGTAAGTAAGTAAAAGGTGGGAGACAGCAGAGGCTTATGTGAATACATGTGTCCTCTATCAAGCAATAGGCCTCAGTCGTCAAAGATTCACACATTCATACCTCTCAAAAGTACTTATGGTCACGGAATGTCCTCAGTCTGGCTTAATACTTTTGTACTAGAAAATCATTAAAGAGAGAAGTTAGAAAGTAGTGAGACACACTTCAGTTTCAGACTTCACAACACTCAGAAGATTCTTAAAAATACTGATGCAAAACTGTTTAGATTCTATCAACTGTCTGACATTCAAACACCAAAATATGACAAAAGTACAATTAGCAAAACAAGATCACAAGCACAGATATACTAAGCCCTAAGCCAGCTATGCACCCTAAGCATCAAACACAGAGCTTCTGTATCCCTGAATCCAAAAGACAGAAAACAAGGATATGGCACAGTTATCATCACTTGTACAGGATGTTGTGTGTGTGAGGGGAGGGGGCAGGAAGCCTAGGCTGACACATAAGGTAAGTGAGTGTCTGTGTGAGTAAGAAAGAGAAGCAGGCAGACATTTGGATAAAGTAACAAATGGCCAGTGAGACAGAATGAGCTTTAAGTTTCACTGGTGAACCATGTAATTGTTGGGTGTGAGTTTGTATGAGTCCTCCAGGTGAAACTGGTGTGTGAGTGTCTGCAAGAACACAGCCAAGCTCTGTGATAGCTCTACATATTGGTATGTCAGACAGGTGTGAGCCACGCATGGTAGAGGTGGTAGTTCATCATTGTCATACCCAACCAAGGGAATTGGCTCTGCCAGGACTTGTACCAGCATGTCCATGCCCATGTTCACATGCACAACTGCTACCTGAACAATTACTGGTGTCTGCTGGATGAGCTCCCTCACGAGGATGTCCAGGATCATGACCCAATGGCCTGCCATGTCTAGGTGTGGACACCTCAACCACTGACAAAGCCGAGGTAGTAGTGCCACTATGGGAGTGTGACTGGGCACAGCCACATCAGTTAATAATAAATTATGTGGCTGACCTATGCCCACATGGATGCTGTTCCCCTCCCAGCAGATGTTCCATCACAGACACCACCTGTTCCAACATGTCATTCATCCGATCCACTGAATCGGCAACACAGCAGAGGCAGTCACACATATCAGCCCGTGCCACATCTACAACCCTAAGCACTTCACTGGAGGACCTACGTGAATGTGCCTGTGCCTCCATGATGGATGGGAAAACACACCTGGATCAAGTAGAGGATGGACAGCAGGCCTCCTCCAAGCACCTCTAATAACCCTCCTGTGTGACACCTCACCCAAACTTTGGCTATGCCCAGAGTCAACAGGCACTGAAACCACAGTAACCACACTGCCCTGATCAAGTGTCTCACCCTCCACCCATCCAATATCTGGGGGCTCACTGGAATTGGTTGGCATAGGCCTACTGGCTGTGTCTGATGGAATTACAGGGGATGGTTGAATGTCAACCTTAGTGTCATATTCAACCTCTTCACCCCCTGACTGAGCCTCTGTTTGACCACCATCATCATTAGTGTCTGCTGACACACTTGACATCAGGTGGTAGGAGTCCTATATGTCCACTGTCAGGTTCACCTGTGATAATAAGCAACAAACACAGGAAAAAAATGAATACTGACACTACTGTAGTCCAATATATGCTAACATACTAACAGTGGTGCCACTATTACAGAGTGAACAGCAATACACACAACAGTCTTGACATCCACATCACAAACTAAATATTTCTTTAAACTGCTCATCAGTACTAACATAAAAATGTTTGGCTTACCATGTGCAGATGATCACAGGCTCCCTATGTTGAATGGTCCTGAAAGAAGTTAAGCAAAAGGTAAGGACACTGTCATCAGAATGAACAGAAACACAGGGATTAAAACTTTTCCCCCTTTATGTGCACATTAATGATACTTTTAACAAGAACTTGGATGACATGTTCACCCCAAGCCCATGTGTAATCAACCAGAATGTGTTGTTCGCTGTATTAGTCTACAACTATTCCCCCCAAAACAAATTTAATGTTGAACAGAACTTATGTATTCATGTCAATAGTTTACTGTACAACAAGTATTTAACAACTGAGATAGGTAAGCCTACCAGGAAGCTCTTCCTGGGACATTCTTGTCCTCTCTGAAACAGAAGCACCAACATCAATTCCATGCTGCTGTACACTTTCCAATGAGTTGTCTTCATCCCTGACAGTGGACAGAAAGTCTTCATTTGGTGTCACTAGTGGCTCTGTAGCAGCCCCCCCCCCTCCGGTAGTCATCCATTCACAGGCCACTGCACCTGCTCTCCTCTGAGATGATGAAATCATGTCAGTGGCCCTATGGCACACCTGATTATGTATCCTGCTCCAACCACCTACTGTGTTCACTTCAGCAACTATCTGCTGCCAAATTTGCATACTGCCAGTCATATCCCCACATCCTCTCTAAAGCAAAATGGTACCATGATGCCAAAATGCTTCCACAATGACTTAATTTTCACGGTCCTTGAAGGGGGGGTTTGCATGAACTAGGAAGCTTGAGTGCCATAGTCCTAGATGACATAAAACACAAAAGAAGGCTAATACAAAGAAGTACCACATAAATAAAAGTCCTGCTTTGATATAACACATAAAAGGTAGTATTTCACTATTACCCACTGGAGAAACATAAAACAGTCAAGATATTCAAATATAAAAAAGAAACTGTGTGGTTGTATCATATTACAATCACACACAAAGCAAGGTTGGATCGAAAACAAGCAGAGTAACAATATCAAATCTTGTCTGTGCTCCCCCACCCCCAAAAACAGGCAAATGACACATGTTGCTAATAAACCATCAGTGAAGTGCTAAAACTGCTATCAAATAAACTGTCTCTGAAATATGTGTACACATTTACCAGAGAATATTCGATTTTCTGCAATTGCCAGTCATGTCTACCTGTGACCAGACTCCACTAGGAGTGTGTATGGGCCATTCTAGAAGGCTAACACCCCTGTGTCATTGACAATACAGGACATTTACATTTCACAGAAATAACAACAGAAGAGCATACAGAGAGAAAAAAAACAATTGCAACATTAGTACTTGTGATGACAGTTAATAAGGCTGTGCATCTGAAAAGGTAAAATGCCCTGACAAACATGTCTATGCCATCAGTGCACTTCTAAGAAATACATATATATAAAAATAGCATTTGCTAATGCATATATATATATATATATATATATATATATATATATATATATATATATATATATATATGTGTGTGTGTGTGTACACAAACATATATATAAAATATTTTCTTTACTTACATTTTAGCATATGCAGCATATAACTGAAAAATGCAAGCATAACTTATCAAGATCAGTAGTCTTCTGTGCAGATAAATCCCAAAGTAATATCTTCTTCTGTGTTATCCACATAAACAAGTCTCCTCACCTTCAGGTTCCCCAGCTACACGGTTCCCTTTTTATAGTGTAAATTCAGGGCTGTGAGCACAGTGAATATGCAGAAAAGGTGTAAACTCATTAGAACAGCTGAATCCAAATACTTGGCAGATGTAAGCATAATGTAGGCACTCTCTCAGTGTTTGTTGCTAATGTACATAACATAACTTTTGTAGTGTTATTTATTTAATAGATTTATTTTCTTCATTTCACCTAATTTTCCTTTTTTTAAATTTTTAATGCCAGTTTTTGCGTGGTGTGGGGCTTAGCACAAACAAGGGAAGCAGAGAAAAACAAAGAATGTCAGGATTAACTGTGCTTATCTCACTTATGTGATGCTTAGTAGTGCGCAAACCTGGACTAGTGGTCCACACAGGAAGCAGACAGAACAGAACTCCTGCAAACAGGGTGTAAACAGTGTAAAGTTCATAAAGGATACATTGTTGCAGTTTTTGATTTTCATCGCTCAATACCACTAAGCAATGTTGTGCGGCGGTTAGCAACACTTGCAGCCATTGAACACCTGCAGACAGGATGCAGACAGTCAACAATTTCAAAATGGATACATTGTATTAATTCTGTTGAGCACCACGCAAACATGCTAAGCAGTATTGTGTGGCAGTTAAAACCCAGAACTTAAGAAAGAATAGGAAGATATGCAACTATTATATAACCATTTCTGTGGCAGCAGGTGTAAGTGTAGGGCTGTAATACAGATGGTCTTGGGTTCTAATACAGGACGTGCGACACATTTTTACTGTTGATACAGTCCAGTTTATAGTAATAAACAGGAAACTATACAAATGTTATTTAAATATTTCAGTGGCAGCCAGTGTTAAGTGTAGGGATGCCATACACATGGTCCTCTGTTCTAATGCAGGAAATTCCAGACATTTTTGCTGTTGTTTAATTTTACATTATATTAAATCTCACTTATAACACTTTATACATAATTATAAATAGTGGAGCTGATATGAATTATATGTATGAGGAATAAGACGCTCTTACTGTGTTGTAAAGGTTCAGCTGTATGACTGAGGGTATATCGTCTACTATTTTTCTGTAAGTGTAATTCTGCAATCTGGACGCAGATGGCGTTTACACTTAAAATAAGACACATACACAAATGACTGTATATACAAGGACTTTGTTAGGTCACACACATACATAGTTAACATCTCAAACTGTCATCTGTATTTATGAATGATTCATGAGTATTTCTAAGAAGTACTTCTTCTTTGGAAAAGATGGAAAATCACAGCTGTGAAAGAAAATGTTTTGTCTCTTATGCATAGATTTGAATCCCACAGTATAAAAGTCAATTTTAGCAGTGTATAAAGCCAAACACACATGTCAGGTCAGAACATTCATGCCTCCAGTGCATGTCAGCAAAGTTAAATCACCTAGCCATTAACAGCAGCAGACATCCCTCAAACTAATGTCAAGTGTCAGAGTAACCTTCAAATTTCCAAAACTGCTTTCATCGCTGTTTGGCACTCTTGCTCTCCACTTAACATTGCACAAACATGACTGCCATTCTTGCTCAGATTTGCACACTGTCAGTAAACATGATAACAGTAATTGGCAGGACATCATTATTTGCTATTGCTCCATTTTTGGGATTTGACATGTCTGGCATTAGAGGGGAAAGTGTCAGGAGTCCAGAATAGTTACTGGTCAACTGGTAAAGTGCCACAGACAAAGGATTCTGCAGGGGAACTATTCTGGCTCCCAGTGCAAGTCTGAGACTTGGAATAGTCTGGCCAAGGCTGTATCCAGTGAAACTGGCATCCCACACACTGGAGAACAGTGTAGGCACCACTTCAATGACCTAAAAAGGCGCAAGACGGATACACTCAACCAGTGGTTGGATGAGTTTCAAACTAGTGGCATCCCACAGTTATGTAAATATGCTAATAAAGAGAATTTATAATACATAGAAAGCTAAATATAGGTGAGACTGGTATATATAATGCCCTTCTTTTCTTTTCTTTTCTTTTCACAGACAATCCTGAAATTGAATTGAATAGGCAGGCTCATGCTGATCATCTGGAGAGACTGATAAATGCAAGTGGTATGCAGGCAGCACAAGAGAAGTATTACTGTAGCTTTAGAAGTTAAAGATAAATGTATTTGTTTTCTATACAGTAGTAGCAAAGTGCAAAGTAAGCATGCATATCCTGACTATAAAAGAAAGTATGCATGGATAGGCCTGCAGCAGAAACCAACTTTAGGAGTCAAATGTAAAACTGTAGCCAGAGGTTGTGGGTTCAAATACCATGAGTAACAACTATACAATACTGCAATTCTTTAATAATATTATATAAATTAAACTCTATAGAGGTGCCATAAATGCCCTGTTGTTAACTATAATCTGTATAATTGGACCAAGCATATGTGCAATATATGCACATTGCAAGGATTACTTTGAGCAATCCATAATTACAGTTTGTAGTTGTTAGGACATATACTTTAATGTAATATTTCAGATAAAATAGTTTTATAATTGTCATAATGCATTGTATGTCACATATGATGGTACTAATTTTATCTTTTTTTTTTCCTCTTATCCCAACCCTTATCTCTTTTTTTATTTTCTATTATGTGTTGTCAAAATGTCTCTATGTCATCCATCTGTAACAAATCACTAAATACTTCACAGCATAGCAAGGCAGACCAACCCCAGTGGCTCAGCCTGCCCCCGCTCCAATGACTCCAGCACCAACAGCCAACAAATCTGGGACCCAACCTGGCAGCACTGTCTCTGATGCCTCTGCATTACCCGCACCCTCAGGTAGTGCTACCAAAGCAGCTGGTGCTGTGATACCCTGCAGGAGTTCTGATGAAGGTGAAGATTTCATCACCCATCAGGAGATGCCAAAGTTGGTGAGTAGGGTCATACACAGCACCATTGGTGTACACCTATGACAGATGGAGAGGCTGCTCTCCCTCATGGTTCATAGGAGAAGATGTCAAGCACTCCAGAAGCCAGTGAAGTAAGGGGACAGTGATGACAATCCTGCGGGTGAGGACAAGATTTTCACTGTCCCCGTATTTGACAGGCATGAGATTGCATTGCTCTTCTGTCACCGCAATCATTGTGCCCCCAACATTATGTGTCCCTCACCATCCCTGTGTCTTGTCTTGTTTGTCCTTTTTGTTTGCATTTGCTTCTTCAAGAACCCAACTTACCTGACCCAGAAATTCCAATGTCCCTCACACAACATTCCTCTATTATTGAAGTAAAAAAAACAAAAATGGGCACGTCCACAAAAAATATCATCCCATACGTAGCTCCTATCTTGCACATGTGTCTTCTTGACAGACTTGATTTGGTTCAGTTGGCTATACAACATGATTGTGTTGTTGTCATTCCTCTTTATCAAAGAGACAGTCCAAATTCAGCTAATATTCTGTACATATTTTCATTTTGCACTGTTGAAGAAATTGATAGCTATGGTTCTTTCCTACCTCTCTGCTGCACATTCCTATATTATTTTCCCTTAGTTCTTCCCCCTGCTTGTACCCCATTTCACTACTTTTCCTATCTACCACATTTTAATACTTATAATCTTGTCAAAAAATAGAATCACATACAACATACGTAAGTACCAAAAAAAGCAATGGAGGTCTTCACTTTTTGGGCTCTGTGTTTACGCAGAGTTTGACATCGCTCACCAATGATAAGCAATACTGAACAGCTCTTTCTCGGTGTGGTTACCTCTGTGCAATGCCACTTAAACATGCTATGCTACATCAACACATAGTAACACACCGTGAATGTGGTGTAATATATAATTTCATTGCAAGATCACTACCTATTTAAAAGTATTATAACACCTGAATTTGAACCCTATATCATCTAGGCTCAAAAAGAAATGTGTCAATGAATTTACACCTGCTGCCACAGAGTCAGCTAAGCAGCAGGTGTGTTTCATACACTCAGCACTAACTCTCCTAATTTTAGCAATGAGCCTCACGTTTGCATACTGCTTAACTATGCACAAACAGGGAAGGCAGTAGAAATGTGTACTTTGCATGCACTAACACTGTGTAAATCATCATACAAACGCACTTCTCGATGTTGCCCTATGCAAAGTGAATAATAACATGTATTACTTTTGTTTACTGTCCATTTAGTCTTCATGCCATGAAACTACATGTGAAAATATAAAAAATAAAGACACTTTCTAAGAAAATGTCACATATTTACAATTCAACTGTCTGTTACCTTCCCGCATGCACTGCAACCCTGGTGTACTTGTTCACAAATATATAAACTACACTACATAAATTAATAACAAATGTTGTGTTATATACCATGCACATCTCTAGAATGACAATACACATTCAGATTTTCCAATATTTAAAGTAATGTGGACACCTGTTTGCATATAGTTTGTAAAGCTGTCTCTTAAAGTATACCTACACATTGGAATACAACCACTAAATACTACAGATTGCACTCTCATCAATCTGGTAACATGCAGAACTTGAAATATCTTGACAGTTGAACATGCCTACACATCCATTTCATGCAGGCCTCCCAACATCTTCTCTCGAACATCCAGTGGCGATGTCATCCATCACAAGTTGTCCTGCAGCCTTATAAAAAGTCAGATTTGTGCCATGGTGCTTGCATAAGGTACCAAGGTCTCTAGTCTATGTACTTAGATAGGTACGGGTTCTGTTATCACTGCAGTCAACTGGAATGTGTGTGTGTGTGTGTGTGTGTGTGTGTGTGTGTGTGTGTGTGTGTGTGTGTGTGTGTGTGTGTGTGTGCATGTGTATGCCTATAGAGGAACATGAATGTGTATTCAACAGTTACCACTCCAATCCCAAGGACTGACAATATTTTGACACTGGCACATCCCTACACACCCATTTCATGCAGGCCTCAAAACATCTTCTTTCCAACATTCAGTGCCAATGTAATCCACTATAAGTTGTTCTGCAAGTCATCTAAAAGTCAGACGTGTGCCATGGTGATTGTATAAAGTACTGAGTTCTCTAGTTGGTGTACTTAGATAGGTAGGGGTTCTGTTCTTATTGAAGTCAGCAGGGAGTTGTATGTGTTTGTGTACTTGCTTAACATTACAGACAGCATTTTACACCATGTGGAACACTGCTATTAACATTTTCTCCTCACCAGACACTGCTGATGTCATCACCTATAAACTGTTGTCTGACACTCTCCAAGTCAGACTTGAGTTGTGGTGCTTGCCTTAAATGCAGAGTTCTCTAGTCAGTATACATAGGTAGGGGTTCTATTCTCACTGCAGTAAACTGGTGTGTGTGTTTGTGTGTGTGTGTGTGTGTGTGTGTGTGTGTGTGTGTGTGTGTGTGTGTGCATGTGTGTGCGTGTGTGTGTGTGTGTGTGTGTGTGTGTGTGTGTGTGTGTGTGTGTGTGTGTGTGTGTGTTTGTGCACTTGCTTGACATTACAGAGGGCATTTTACACCATCATGTGGGACACTGCTATTGCCATGTTCCTCTCACCAAATTCTGCTGATGTCATCAGCTATAGCTGATTTGTAGATGTGCACTATTCCCATCAGGGCAGGTCAAAAACTAGCCTGTAGACCAGGCACAAGTTACCTCATCCTATACAATACAGATTACAGTAACAGGGCTTTCAGTCTATCTATATACATCATGACATGGTTTGTAGGCCCTGTATTTGCTTGGTGCAAAACCCCTGTGGTTTCTTCAGCTGCTGCAGATGTCTGACGAGGTACATGCAAAAGGAATCATTATACTCTATTAGTGTTCTGATGAGATTCAAGTACAGTGCTGTTATATCATTCTCAGCTCTGGATACAATGGCCTAACTTATGAGTTGCATGATGTAGCCTTTCCATACCACTGTGAGCACTTGGTGGTTGAAGTTCAGATTGCTATCTACATGTGTTCCCAGGTCTAGCAGCAGTGGGTTTCAGCACACGGGGATTGTTGTCAATGTTGTAATTAGGAGGAATTCCACTTTGCAGAAGGCCATAATAATGGCACATTTTTGCATTTATTTGTAGACTGTGTGGCTTTAGCACAAATCATTTGTCTGTCTTAGCCCCTCCTGTAGTATGTTATCATCATTGCTGGACTCTGATTCAACCCAATATGCAAGAATCAGCAAACTTGGTAAGCCAAAGATGATATACTTTAGCTTGGTCTGTCAAGAAATAGATTCCAAACAGTAAAGGTCCAAGCACAGATCCTTGGGGTATGTATTATGTCAGTGAACGAATTGGTTAACCATCTTGTGATGTAAGGGTAAATCTCCAGCTGGGAGTGCTTGTCAGCATGCACCTACCTGGCACAGTTAGATATACACTTTGACACACCCTCCACATAGACTACTTTCATGTAGAAGGGTGTACATCAGTATGCATCCATCTCAGTTTGGGAGGGGACAGCACCACACCTGATTCATGCATGTATAGACACATCCTGACTCTCCTCATCTGTGAGGTAGACCAACATGTCATCATGGACCTTTTCTAAATGGAGACTAGTAATATCCCAGCTGTGTGCAACATGTGTGAGTTGTTAATGGTACATACATGTCTGTTATATTTGTTAGATGTCTTCAAAGATGTCATTGAGGACATGCATGGTGACAACACTATCATGCTGTGGAACTTGACCAAGCTGAGGCATTTGACACAAATCCACACTGAGGTATTCACTCAGCACTGTCAGATGTGGCCATAAACACCTATATCACCACATTGGTAGACCACTGGATCACATACATGGTATCTAAATATGTTGAAATGTGTGAAGTGACTTGTATCTCTAGTCCAGTGATCAGGTCTGTACATCAGGGCTGTCTGCTAGGCCCTTTCCTGTCCATTATTTAAGTTACAGACGTTACAAAGCACATGCACATACTGTGTCCACACAGCTGTCTGCAGGACTACAGATTGTAGGCAATCATTGACTCCACCTGTGATATTAATATAATACAGACAGTATCAATACACACCAAACATTGCTGCCACAGCCATGACAACACATGAGATGAAACAAAAACATGGGAGGATTTGTAATGTTATGGAAACAAACGCACAACCCAAGGATAATGTAAACTTCACATCCTATAACAAGACCTATTGGTATGTGATCTGTGTTCTGGGGTAGACAGTATGTGAAACATCAACCAGCATGTGATCATAGTGCTGACTACTCCCTACTATCTCTGTAGCACAACTACTGAGCATGTGCAGGACATCCACATCAAAGGCCATAATACCTCCATAGTTCACAGATTTCATCACACCAATAACAGAGTAGAGCATGCCCTTCTTCATGTACCTCCCTACACATCTTCCAGTAATATTTAACTGAAGTGTATCACTTTTGCCACAGTGAGCTGTCACACAACTTATTGGCCATACCTAGCTATTCTTTTTGTTGCATCAGCATTACGGTCTGATGGTGCGGAACACCTATCAAGGTGTTACACTGGATGCATGTGTGATACCTGTTCTGATGATGCACACAGTGTATACATAGCAGTTGGACAGTATTGATGCCATGGGTTACCTTCATGACAGTGTGAATTGTGCTACGTAAATATATATGTGTGTGTGTGTGTATATTTATATATATATATATATATATATATATATATATATATATATATATATATATATATAGTTTTTTTTATATATATATATATGTGTATATATATATATATATATATATATATATATATATATATATATATATAGTTTTTTTATATATATATATATATATATATATATATATATATATATATATATATATATATATATATATATATATATAAACATATATGCCATGCATAAAATTCACCTAACCTGTAGTGATCATAATGTCACTTACAGGTACAGCAATGTCCCTTCTAACACCTCCATCAGATGTTTAAGTGTTAAGACAATGTACTTGATTACCCTCATACATTACTGACATCATCATAGTTGTGCAAGTGTGTTCATGCAAAACCATGTATTATACCATGATCCCCCCAAAACGTGCACGCTGATTGGCCAGCGTGCCCGTTGTAAATCGAGTTATACTAATGGAAAAAGGTCCGGTCGCCCGGACCTTTTCCCATTAGTATAACTCTTTTTTTTTAAACACTGTCTCGCTATGTTAAATGGGTTTAACATAGCGAGACAGCTTTAAAATAAGCAACGGAGATCTCCGTTGCTTATTTTAAACTGTCTCGCTATGTTAAACCCATTTAACATAGCTTGAATGTTAAAAACGGAGAAAGCAAGATCTCCGTTGCTTTTTGATCTCGCTATGTTAAATGAGTTTAACATAGCGAGACATTAAAATAAGCAGCGGAGATGTCCGTTGCTTATTTTAAACTGTCTCGCTATGTTAAACTCATTTAACATAGCGATAAAAAGCAACGGAGATCTTGCTTTCTCCGTTGCTTTTGCTCAACTCTGATGTACTGCGCGTAGCGGTACATCAGAACTGCCGCGGATGCCAGACATCTGCGGAAGGGCAGTAAACAGGCATTATACTATGCCATTATTTAAGAAAAGTAACAGTTTCTTTTCTTAAATAATGTCATGGTATAATAGCAATAACCCACTTCTGGGTGTGGATAATGCTAAATTTACCCACGGTTGGCTTTGTTTGGTTGCTCGGGGTTCGCCCTCGGGCCCAAACCACGCCAACCGTGGGTAAATTTAGCATTACCCACACCCAGGCGTGGGTTATTGCTATATGATCACTCAGAATCACATATGCTGTGTCAGAGACATGGGATTATTTGCAGTATTATTCCGGTATTGTCCATGATTGTGCATTCTTCTTTTACTGTTGTCCATGAGCTTGCAACTGTGTCTCACTTGTTGGGGGCTTCTGCTGACATTACAGTCATATTCAGGCAAATCAGTTTGCACAGCTTCACAATATGCACCCAACCTCAGTTGTAGATAATATCCCTGATAGATGTCCATTCCATTGTTCATGCCAGGATGCTAATCTCACAAAGATATCATCATCATTGTTATGTCACCTTGTCTGACAGTCACATAATATAAATTTTTCACTGTGCAGTCCATACTGTGCCATGTTGATATGTGATTACTTTTCCTGCTACAACTGTCTTCCATTTACATGCCATCATCTGCTGTACATTATGATGTCTCACCTATCCTACATTATGATGTTTCACCTGTCCTTTTTCCCTGTGTTCATTCCTACAAATCATCTATGTGTCCCTGTTCAATACACACACTTCCCCTGACTGTTAATTTTAAATGGCAGTCCATGTACCCTTACAGATCATTTACACAATATTTGTACAGAATGCCTGGAGTAGGATTTCACAATACTCTGCACTGTATACTGTCCTGTACTGGGTTTGGACATTATACATTACTATATGATAAACCCTGGTAATCACTGTGGCATTCCGTGCAATCCTGCTACCCTAGTTTGTTCTACTGTAAACAAGTTCGCTATTCATGCTGCTTTACATGGTTTCCTCATTTATGTTTAAACGCGGTGTGTGACATGAATATGTAATCACCACTGCTGCACACCATGCAAACATGTAAACTCTGTGCAGGTTTCATGACAAGCCTACATGGAGTTTATTGAATCCCACAGAATATCTAACATGAAACACAGTATAGCACAGACATGTTTCAATTTTGTCAGAAATCAATAATAGTAACCCTCTATCTCACCCATAACTGTTTCCATGGAAATAATAAAAGTCTTATTTTTTTTCTATTAGACGATTGTGATAGCATTTTTATTAGAATTGTGCTAGAAGTTGTCTCCCAGACCTTGGTGCTTCATTTTGGTACTTTGCAGATGTGTTTTCTGCATGGAATGAGTTTGTCCTCTCTGTGTCCAGGTAGGGCCTTCCAGGTTTTTTTGGTTTGCACCCACATTCCAAAAACATGCTTTTAGTGAACTGGCAGTCCTCTGCATTACTCTTATGCATATGCCATCCCACACCAAAGTAGGATTCTACATGGAATTAGGTCTCTCTGCCTTGAGCCCACTGATGCGGGGATAGGATCTAGTTCCCCCTGTAACCATGAAAGGGGGAAAGCAGGTGATGGGAGAATGAATTAATGAATGATGCTGAAGTTTAACAGTTCTGTTTATATAATCATATTAAGAGCTTATAATATATATATATATATATATATATATATATATATATATATATATATATATAGTTATAAATAAATAATATAATTACATATTATATAAATATCTCTATATCTATATATATATATATATATATATATATATATATATATGTCTATCTATATATCTATATCTTATATATCTATATATATATATATATATATATATATATATATATATATACACACACATGCCTTATGCATGCATGCGCACACACACACACACACACACACACACACACACACACACACACACACACATATATATATATATATATATATATATATATATATATATATATGGTTTACCTTCATAATGGCACAGCCCAGTTTGTCGAGTCTGAAAATGGCATGACCAAAACGTCATAACTGCAGAAGCACGAACTCCAGGAATATCATCTTTCCTCTCCAGGAAAGTAACCACTTGGCCAGCAATGGAAAAACCACAACTGGTAGCAAATTACACCCATCAAAGTGGGGGGCTTTGCCCCCACACTCCCCCTACTTAAATATACCAACTCTGACATCGCACTACAGCAGAGAAAGGGCAAAGTTCACCATAGTGGCCAAGGGTTACTTTCTCAGAGAGGAAATATGATGTTCCATGACTTTGTGCTTCTGCACTTACGATGTTTTTGTCTCACCATTTTCAGACTTGATTAAGTGGGCTGCAACATTATGAAGAGGAACCATATAGATGTATGTATATATATATATATATATATATATATATATATATATATATATATATATATATATATATATATATATATATATATGCACACACACGCACTCACACACACACACACACATATATATATATAAATGAGTTATGTGCAGGTAGTTGATTGAAGGTTAAATCAAACTCTGTTTTGTTCACACACTTTGGAGATTACACAGTCCTCAAGGTAGGGGAATATGGGGTAAATAATTAGCCAGGGGTGTGTAGTGCAAGTAAGCTTGCCCTCCCCCTCCAAAATATTGCACGGTCTGATGACTAACCTCAGAGCATGCACAGAAATGTGATGTTTGTATGTCAGCATTAACATGTTGATATTAGTGACTATGATTGACTTTAACAACTGGCTTAGTTTCTGGTGTCATTCAAAAGGGATCCAGTACCTGAAAGCCCGGACTGGCATGATTGACAAGCCACAATGCTTTGCCAGAGATGCTTTGCATCTTTCTCCCTTGGGCTTCATGCTCCTGGCAAAGGCTCTTGCCTCCCCCATAGTGCCTTTTTTTAGGCAATGCCATGAGGTCAAAACTATCAACATGAAAATTTCATCTAAACATAAATTAAAGGTCATGCTGCTAAACGTTAGGAGTCAAACATGAAACTGCACTCAGTGCAAGCATTCTTAACCCTGGAAGAAGCTGACATTTGTGCAGTCACAGAAACCTGTTTCAAAGCTGAGGAGAGCACCCCAGCCATACCAGGTTACTCATCCTATCATTCATTCAGACCCCAAGCCATGGGCAGCATAACAAAAGAAAGTGGAGTTGCAATATATATATATATATATATATGTATATATATATATATATATATATATATATATATATATATATATATATATATATATATATATAAAAGACATACACACCTATAGGCTGGTCAAACAGTATGTTGCACAAAAAATACTCCAGGTGCAGTTAACCCCTATTCAAACTACAGGCCTCCAACTCTGACTCAAGATGCCAACTCCATCTATTATGACCTCTTCGAGTCTATCAAGATTCAACCCTTTACCCTAATCCTGGACAACTTTAACAATCCAGCCATAGATTGGAAGAAATACTCATGCCAAAACACAAATGCCCAGAGATTCCTTGATTTCGTCAATGCAAATGCCTTGGACCAGTTGGGTGACATCCCCACAAGAGGGGAAAATATCTTGGACTTGGTATTAACCAACATGAGTAACCACTGCAGCATCCCTACAATGCCATCATCCCTGGTAAGATCCGACCACAAAGCAGTCACTTTCAAAGTCACCATCTCCCCCAACCCCCCCACCCCCACCCCAGCTAGGTTCAAACAAAAAACTTCTCTAAAGCTGATTACAACCTCCTGATGTATAAACAGCTACTCAACCCCTCCCTCTCCACAGAAATTGGCACGTATGTCCAAACTTACACCAAAGTACTATACAAGCATTTATATAGCTGCATGGAATCAGGAATACCAGACAGAATGAAATCATCTTCCTCAAGGAAGACTAAACTTGTCTGGTGGACATCTACAACAAATAAACTCTATAATGAAAAATGTCTGTCCAGGACCAAGAAGGAGCATGTATCTAATTGGAAGCAATCTCTCCTTAGCCTGTACAAGCAAATAAAAGCACTAGTGAAATCCTCCAAAGCAAACTTCAGATCAAAACTGGCCACATCTAATAAAGACAGTCATAAGGCTTTCTTCACCTATGTCCGCAATCTCAAGGGAAGCACCCAGATCTGCTCAGAACTGATAGTCAATGACACCACATACACAAACCCTGTAGATATAGCCAACCTGCTGGCGGACAGGTTCAGTGAAAACTTCACTCTTCTGTCACCCCCATCAGTAAAACAGGACATCCCCAGTACCTGCCCCTTCCCCTTATCTCTAGGGAGCAAGTCATCACTGCCCTCTCAAAGGCAAAAGCATACAGCCTCCATGGGACCCAATAACATCCCAGGCTGCATCCTACATGAACTCAGGCAGGAACTTGCAGCACCATTAGGCACTCTATTCAACAAAAGCCTGAGTACTAGCTTTGTCCTAGCCTACTGGAGGACAGGTACCATCATCCCTTTGCACAAAGGTGGAGTATCCACTGATCCAGGAAATGATAGACCCATCAGCCTAACTAGCCTGATCTGCAAGGCCATGGAGCAGATTATCATGGACCTCATTAACAAGGACATTGGCAACCTCAAGACACTTGATCCCACACAATTTGGTTTTGTCAAGGGGAGGAAATTTCTGTTAAATCTGGTCGGCTTCTTTGAGACAGTCACCAAGGCCATACATGAGGGGAAGACAATGCACACCACCTACCCTGACCTGGCCAAGGCATTTGATACTATTCCCCACTCAGGTATAATAGACAAACTCTCTCAACTATGCATCAATCCACATGTGACCAGATGGGTAGCAAAATGGTTAACTGATAGAACCCACCTAGTCAAAATAGGGCAAGACACCTCAAGTAGTAGACCCATAACAAGTGGTGTACCCCAGGGATCAGTCTTGGGGCCTCTGTTGTTTGGGATATACTTCTCAGAGTTGCAGGCCAAATCTAGTTGGCTATGGCTGACCAAGTTTTCAGATAACTGCAAGCTAGGTGCTGTCATCAATCCCCCTAGTGATCTGGACATCTTCCAAGAGGGTCTCACTCAAAGAAATGACTGGTGCCAGAAACATGGCCTCAAACTGAATGCAAAAAAATGCATCATCATCCCTTTTGGGGAGAATTACATCCCCACTAATTATCACATTGATAATTAGGCACTAAGCACGCCATCAGGCATGAGGGACTTGGAACCCAGGTTGATAGCAAACTGACTTTTGACCACCAAATTCCCTCCATTGTATGGGAAGCTTTCTACATGGTCCACCTCATTAGTAAGGTTATCTCATCCAGGGACAAGGTGGTCATAACATCCCCTCTATTCTTCCCTTATAAGACCGATTATTGAATACAATAGTCCTTTCGGCATGTACCTCACAAAGCACATGCAGCAGTTGGACAGACCACAGAGATTCCTCACCCAGAGAATCCAGGGCCTCAAAAATCTACCCAGCACAGATAGGCTAAAAGCCCTGTCTCTGTACTCAGTCTCTTACAGACTCCTCAGAGGTGACCTCTGACTGGCATGCAAAGCAATCTCAAACCCCGCCTTGATGGTACTGCTGCATATCCGCAAGTCAAGCTCCACTCGAGTAACCTGCACATGAGACCTGAACCTGGTCTGTGACATTAATAGGACTTGTTGGTGGAATAGACTCCCTCTCCACATAAAGCAGAGTACCTCGTTAAACCTTTTGAAGCACAACTTGGATAACTAGATGGGGAACAGAAAATACACCCCTGGGATTCCACCTGGACAGTGGCATAGGGTGCTGACTTGTTGGAACATAGGCTAAATTCTTGGCTATGCTTGTAAGGGCCTCAAGTCCAATAGCCTAGTAACTTCCTATGATCCTATTCCTATGATTCTATGACATTGAAAATTCATCAGTTTGATACTATACCCATTTTTGAGTGTGTGTGTGTGTGTGTGTGTGTGTGTGTGTGTGTGTGTGTGTGTGTGTGTGTGTGTGTGTGTGTGTGTGTGTGTGTGTGTGTGTGTGTGTGTGTGTGTGTGTGTGTGTGTGTGTGTGTGTGTGTGTGTGTGTGTGCACGCATGCACGCGCATGCATGTGATTGTGTGTGTGTGTGTGTGTGTGTGTGTGTGTGTGCACGCATGCACGCGCATGCATGTGATTGTGTGTGTGTGTGTGTGTGTGTGTGTGTGTGTGTGTGTGTGTGTGTGTGTGTGTGTGTGTATGTGTGTGTGTGTGTGTGTGTGTGTGTGTGTGTGTGTGTGTGTATGTACATTATGTGAAGGTGTTGAACGATAAATGAGCCACTGCAATCTGTGGGAAAACATTGAGTCAGATTCCAAAGGAGTCGCTCTCCATTAAGTCTGCCCTGATTCTGAAAGACTTGCTTTCAGTGTAAATGAGTAACTTTAGTGTAAGGCCTGTCTAGAAACAGGCTTTCACCAGGTGCCAGATTTCAAAAGACCTTGATCAGACTGCTCATTTGGAATTGGGTCCACTGATTGTAGCCTCACTGCACTGACACATACTACAACGAATCGAGAACAGTGTCACTACAGGTATTACAGCAGCTTGCACTAGCAACAGTATTAATACCCTCAGAAACTAATGACACATGTCTTACAGAGTTGCCAAAAGTGAGAAGTTAAGCAAATATGTTTCCTCTAATCACATAACCTATTTTATAATATGGCTGGAAACATGCTGAGCTGTTTATCCATCACAGACCAATATACTTACTGTAAACACTCATTTATAAGCCAAGAAATGTATTCCAAAAATATCCTTAAAAGGAGGTTGACTTCTGCATGAGTTACATGATACATCATAGTATTGCAACACAACAGCCATTAAAACAGAGAGTATTAAGTTAAAAAACATTTATTTTTATATTTTAATGAATGTCTTGTTTTACTGACTCTTCACTAAATGGTATTTAGTTTAATAGATGAATAACGGATTGCTACTGCTAATGTTTTTATATGCAGTTGTTAATTGCATAAAATTAATTAAAGAGACATTTAGGCATGATAGTCATAAAAACATAAAAATTAAAGTTTTTTTTCACCTAATAATTTATGCATTAATGACTGGTATGTTGCAAAATGATTGAAATATACTGTAAAATAATTGAAACAGTAGAGTTTGATGATACTGTTTTTCCTGCTCCAAACTATGAAGTGTCAAAAAAGCATGAAAACATAAATGTACTTAATATGTTACGGACTGGATTCATAAATCTACCATGATGTGTACACAGCCATGTACATGTTGTAGTAGGTTTCTTGTATTCATGAAGCATCCATGCATGGTTATGTATGGTCCTCCAACACAAAGATGTACAGCACCTCTAAGGGTTAGCCCTGCTAATGAGGCATTCTGGGGGAGAGGCATAGGCTAATTAGACATGTGCACTTTCCACTGAGCGACACCCAGGAAGCCATGTGTGTGGCTGAGCATTCCAAGAAAGTGCTTGGCTGTGCAGATCAACATGTCCATCCCCACCAAGTACCAAACAGTTATCCAAAAAAGTACCAAAAAATCAAAATGAACAAAAGAGCACTGTTCTGGGCCAGTATCACAGAGTTTAATCAGCATGTTAAATACTTCCATTCCATAATGTAAGGGAAGCCTTTGAAATGGAATAAAACTGTTTAACATGTAGTTTACACTCTGCACTACTAGCCTGGACCAGTATTCCTTTGTTTAACCCCTCCAAGTCACAGTAGCAAACATAGCCAAGAAGCTGTGCTCAGCAGTGAACACAAACAAGGTGGGCGGAGGGGGAGCCATTAGACTTCAGGGCTCATTGTAACAGTGCCATAATGTCACTAACATCAGAATGGGGAATGGGATGTGGGGTTAAATGGCCAGGGAGAATTATGTGGAAAGGTGCTATATGGGCACCATCATTATGTTGAGGACCAGGGTGTGGAAGGTGCACATTCTACAGTGCTCTACCGGCACCAACATTGCTATGGTGATGACAGACATACACTAGACATCAAGGAAGAGTACTCTAAGGCACAGAACAGTAGGGCAGGGATGAGGGGAACCCCAGACACACTCTTAAATGCAATAATGGCACCAGCCACTTTACAGGGATCAGGAGTGGGGGAACCAGTAAGCCACTGGCAAATTCATAATTGCCATGATGACACTAATGCTACTTTGAAGATCTGGGGAAAGGGGAAACACTGCACACCAGGAATGAGTCTGTAAAGTGCCATAATGACATCAAGATTACTACAGGGATGGGGAGGTGGGGAGATATATTAGACACCAGGGAATACTCCTTAAAGTACTGTAAGGTACATACATTAATATGGGGATGAGGGGCAAACTACCCAACAACAAGGCTTATTCTTAAGTGTTGCAATGGCACCAACATTAGTATGCAGATTAGGAGATGGAGGAATCATTACATCTCTTGGGATGACTCTTTAAAGTGCCAAAATGGCACCTACATCATAATGGAGATTGGAGGGTAGGGGGATGCACTAGACCACCAAGGCTGACTCTTGTAAAATGCCATAATGACACTAAAGTATTACAGTGATGGGGGATATGAGAGGGTAGGGATGGCAGCAGGGACTGTTTTGTGTGTGTGTGTGTGTGTGTGTGTGTGTGTGTGTGTGTGTGTGTGTGTGTGTGTGTGTGTGTGTGTGTGTGTGTATGTGTGTGTGTGATGTGTTTGAGATAGTAAATGGAGGACAGAATTCCACTGCCTACATGAGCAGCAGGGTACTACAACAACATGCAAGTCAGCCGTGATTTGCATTTTGCAGTAGTACCTATGATTCAGGAAATACACAAATTAGCTGATAGTGAAGTCTGACCTCATCATGGCTGCCATGTTTCTGAATCACATTTTGGCAGTTCATGATGGAAGGGCCTATCTAACATGAGCCATGTGGTTCACTCAGGGAACTTTAAGGAATTCCTGGGTGCGCTGTAATGATTGCCAAGCATTACTAGCTCTTCACTTAACTATATGCAGTTTAAAAGATAAGGGTGGGAATGGCTAACTGTACATTACTGTATTTAAACTCCGTTGTTTTGTGCAGTAGTTCTGTGGTGTGACAATCATTAAGACATAAGTAAAAAAAAATGTTTTTATGCTTTAATGACTAACATGCTTTACTACCTCTCACAGGCTTTATTTCCTAGACGTTATGCATGGGTCAATGAATTTTAATGTTTCTTTTATTCTCAAATGTGCTCCTCCACTTATCCATAGATTGAGTTGTACAAACGTACATATGGTAACTTGCTGTAGCTTCTGTAATGCTGTATAATTCATCTTTAGTCACTGTTGGAATAAGCTCTGGCTACCTACGACCCTAAATTGGATAAAGTGAGTAACTGGAGAATGAATGACCGAATGATCCAAGCAGAGTTACTGTGTTTTAGGCAATGTGATACTGGACCATTCAACAAGCAACTGAAGAAGCTCATTGTCTCAGAATATTGGATGCAAAAGGTGCTTCAGACAGACTAAATTTGCAGATGATTACAAATTAGGAGCTGTCATTGAATCTCACACTGACATAATTGGTCTCCAGGAAGGGCTGACACAGACAAACAACTGGTGTCAAAGTCATGGACTAAAACTAAATGCCAAGAAATGCATAATAGTATCCTTTAGAAAGTCATCCATCCCTGGTAACTATGATATTGATAACAACCTTAGAGTTGACCCAGTAGTCAGGGATTTAGGGACACACACAGTAATCTAACCTTTGACCATCATGTGCCTACAGTGGTGAGGAAATCATTCTATACTGCACAGCTTATTAACAAAGGTATGGCATCCAAGTCCAAGGATTCTTTGTTACACTGTATTTGGCATTCATCAGGCCTCCTTTGGTATGTACCTAACCAGGCATATCCGACAACTGGAACTTCCACAGAGGTTCCTCACTAAATGATTGCAGTGCATACGTAAAATGTCCTATGCAGACCACCTCAAGGCCCTATCCATGTATTGTGCCTCCTACAGACATTTGAGGGGACATCTATGCCTGGCATATATGGCATTATCAGACCCCACTCTGATAGACCTCCTGCATATCCACAAAACAAACAGCACCAAAATTACCCATTCTAAAGACTTAAACCTTGCCTGTGATATAAATAGGTCCTGCTGGAGAGATAGGTATGTATCCCAGAGACTGCCACGTCTATGGAACAGGCTCCCCATCCATGTGAAGCAGAGTTCCTCCCTAACCAAAATCAAGTGCATCTTGGACAATTGGATGGGAAACTGGAAATTCATCCCTGGTTTGGTACCAATGTCTGTAATGGACACAGGTAACCTGTAAATGGTTCATTTCTCAAACCCTGCTTACACTTATCAAGAGTATCAGAACTTGTCAGACATTTGGGGTGTATGTCTAGGCTTAAAAAGTCCCTTGTGGGCATTAGCCTAGTAAACACCTATGAACCTATGAACTGTGCACTGCTGTATTTTTATCTTTTTTTCAGGCTTTATTTTCTTTCTTTTTTTACTCTGGTTATGTCTGCATGCATTGCTGTTAGACATGTCCTAAGTTGTCTAGTGTGTTTCTCATGGAGAAAACAGATTTTTATTTCAGGAATACACATGGAATTGCATTGCTGTGGGAAATGGACTAAGCCATTGAGTGTTGTTCATACTTGTGTGGACAGTGTTGTGCTTTGGCTGTTGAATGGTTTGAGAGAAGAGGATCTAGTGAGGCTATGGCTAAGAAGATATATTTGACTATTTTTAAACCTTATGCAGGTGTGCCAAAGGTATGATACATGATATATGATATATCATATATGATATACAGTATGATATATGATATCTGTACTACTGCTTTTATCATTAGAGTAATGTTAAAACTTGAATACTGATCTATCAATAGTCACGTAGACATATGGGCTGCATTATTCTCTATGATCTGCAATTAGCATTCTGAGTCTGCACATTTTCTAAGTGCTGATGCTCTGTATCCAAGTCACTCTGAGTATCTACAGCATTCTCGGACATCTTTTCACAGTATACATGTGTTCTTCCCTGGAAACCTGTGCTTTGTAAGGTTGAAGGTGGAGCTGCCTCTGTTGTGTGTTAACAGTTGCCTCATCATATTATTTTCTTCCTTTGAGGAACTTCATCAGAATAATGCCACTGTGATGAAAGAACATCCAGTACATTTTCCACAGACTTGAGCTATGTAATGCACTGGGCAGCATGTCATAATTACATTTTGGGTAATTTTAGTCCACAACTTGCTTATGTTTTTGACATCATTCTTTGTGCATCTCTAAATGACCACATAGCTAGCCAAGGCTTGATGTCTAATGATGAGTCTGGTGATGACCAAGCTGTCCCATCTATCTGCTATATGCACATACAAGTCTTCATAGTTTCATAGTTTCTGGCAGCTTACATAAAGTTCAAGGAACATCATAACACAGGGTCCAAGGTCTTAGAAGAAATATTCAAAGCAAACCAAGTATCTAAATGCTTTTTGAATGATTCTAGTGAGTTAAATTTTCTTACTTGCAACAGAGTCTGTTCCACAAGCTCACAAAACCATAGGTGATAAACCTTAATCTAAAAGTAGTTCTGCATTTTGCTATTTGAAAGTTATAATTTGCTTCATGAGAACTTTGCCTTATTGCAGCAATCAGTATTAGGTTCATAGGTTCATAGGTTAGTACTAAGCTAACTGCCCTTGTGAGCCATTTTAAGCCTAGCCACTTATCCTCGTGTGAGACTAATTAGGTTCCTTAGGTTCATAGGTTTAGTTACTACTACTAACTGCTGTGAGCCATTTTAAGCCCTAGCCTTACCCTCTCGTGGACAAATCCCTGCACCTTGTTTGTGTTTGGCTAACCTACACCTAACCCACCCTTGTGTTTGTAAGGCAAACACCTTAACCATTAGACCACCCTCCCAACCCCATGAAGAAAAAACATGTTTCTTCATCATGAAGTGCATGACATGTTTGGCATAGTCTGCCACATAATCAGCTTTAATTGATAGAATATTCTTGGGCTAGGCTTGTGTTGGCTCCAAGGTCATTAGCCTAGTGCTCATCTATGAACCTAAATGATCCTCAATGCGATTATTCTGCACTCCATAATTATTTTAGTACATTTTCTTAGGACACTTTCTAATATGGAAAGGGTGCCTCTTGAATATGTAATAAAAGAGTGTGCTGTATTCAATTATAGGTCTAATATACATTGTAAATAACTTCAGTAGGATTGCAACAGATCTGGTCAAAAAAATTCTCAGAAGGAAGTCCATGACATGCATGGTCTTTGTCTTAAAAGCACATGTATTTTTTTTTTACTGTTAAATTAGAATTTATATATACACCGATGTATCTATATTCAGTCACTTCCTATATTATACGATTTCCCAAATTACAAGGTTGTTTAGGTCTGAAATGACCTAATTACATAACACCACTCTTGCAGTCATGTGCTCTTTGCTGGATGTGTTTTCCATGTCTGCATGTGTCCTGTTTATCTGGCATTTTGTGTCAATTGTGCATATCATATGTGTTCGGTGAAGTCCGCCATGTCTCTATAGTCCTTCTAGTTTGCTCCCTGTTTCAGTAATGTAGTTAACATACTCATTCCTAGACCCTTGTTACATCTGCATTTTATTGTGTTCCATAGTTGGCATGCTAGACTGTGTTGATATAGATCTAGTACAAATAGATTTCATTGCCACATAGCAGTGTTTATAATAGTAACAAAGATGCATGCAATGGTTATAAATTGCAATTAATAAATAAATAAAACCAATCAGTATATGAAAACACAAAAGAAAAAATACACAGCTATGAACAGGTGAGATGAAATAGCAAATAAGATAATCCATGAGCAAGATTAAAAAGGTCACTTTTGGAAACTCCATTCTGGACATGAGCCAAGCTATACTTTAACATCACTACATATTGGCACAGTATAGCCCTATGTACTCTGCTGTACTTTGGTTGACTTATTTCCAGGATACATTGCTAAGTATATCAGATTTTTCACTCTGGCTTTTTCTGCCTTCCTGTTTACCATATTCTTCACTCTGTTATTTGCATATTATCCTGCACTGCACACCACTGCAGAAATTTCTAGCACAAGATGTACATTGCCCTCTCCCATTTCTTATGTTTATGAATACTACCAGGGATTTTCCCCATCTTGAAATATCTAGATTTAGAAACAGGCATAATGCAATAATATGAAGAGGAAGACTACAGTTGTAGAATTTATACCAAAACAAATGTATCTAAAGCAAAGAAGCTTTTGAGGGCACCTTGTGGTCTTCTATACAGACAACATATGTACTGAAAGGTTGTTTAGTAACTGCATATGAAAGGATTGGTCCTGGTGGTATAATCTGACTTGAGTTCAAGTTGCAGCTCAGGCTCCTGATTGAGTTGGTAGAGCAGGTGGGCATACCCACCCCATGGGAGGAAGGAAGGGCAGAGCTAGCTATGAACTAACACAGTCCCTCACAGGAGGGGCAGTGATGCAAATGAACAGTCTGGAGGTGAGGGTTAGGCTCACCATGCCACAGCCTAAAACTAGCTTTGATGATGTTCTCTTCAAGATTGCTGCTGCTCTGATTCCATGTAAAATTCCTGGGTAAGGGAATCAGTGGTCCATGTCCAACTTGGTGGGGAGATGTGATGAACAGTAGGCATGGGATCAAAAGTCGCAGGGAAAAAAATAGCCACATCTGAAAAACAGCAAATATTTAATAACTGAATGTTTACAACTGGGCCACTGCATTTATAAACATGATGCCAGTCACCTACAAGTGCAAATCACCCATAGGTGACTGGGCCACTGCATTTATAAACATGATGCACAGTCACTTACATGTGCAAATCACTTGTAGGTGACTGGGCCACTGCATTTATAAACATGATGCACAGTCACCTACAAGTGATTTGCACACCCAGTACGGTAAAGGCTCCAGACCTGTGCATGATTCGTAAAGGGACATTTTGTCAAGGTCCACCACATACACAGTACATCATGTGTTTATGAATAGCACACTCTGTTTTATTGTGCACAATAAGTGGTTCACTGCACTGGAGTAGAGATGACACATGTTGACACATTCCTGTATCTGTCGGGTCTGTTTCACAACTGTCAGCAGTGCCCACAGCACTCTGCATTTAGATAGCACTACTGGCACTACTGACAGCTTCCAAAGGGACATTGAATCCATTAGACATGCATGAATTGTATTATACTGGGGAACCGTCAAGTTTGGGTCACCAAGCTGCCCTACATTACTGCAGCACTAGTGCTGTTCTCCTGATACCATGGTATGCAGGATATCACATGTTGCACAGGAATGTCACTCTATATTACTGCAGCACTAGTGCTGTTCTCCTGATACCATGGTATGCAGGATATCACATGCTGCACAGGAATGTCACTCTACATTACTGCAGCACTAGTGCTGTTCTCCTGATACCATGGTATGCAGGATATCCCATGCTGCACAGGAATGTCACTCTACATTACTGCAGCACTAGTGCTGTTCTCCTGATACCATGGTATGCAAGATAACACATGTTGCACAAGAATGTCACTCTACATTACTGCAGCACTAGTGCTGTTCTCCTGATACCATGGTATGCAGTATATCACATGTTGCACAGGGATATCACTCTACATTACTGCAGCACTAGTGCTGTTCTCCTGATACCATGGTATGCAGGATATCACATGTTGCACAGGAATGTCACTACACATCATGCAGCTTCTTATTTGTTGCTCTATCAAAAGTATTGCAAAAATATTATGTGGGTCATTACACAGTAGTCCACAGTCATGCCCAGATGCAAATCATAGACATTTTTGTCACATGGGCTATGATGGGCTACATATGAGTGTGTGTGTGTGTGTGTGTGTGTGTGTGTGTGTGTGTGTGTGTGTGTGTGTGTGTGTGTGTGTGTGTGTGTGTGTGTTTTTAAGCGAGGGGATCTATCTCAGTTTCCAATCCCATTCAAAGTAGAATTTTGGAGTTGCTGCTGTAAGTGGGATAGCAAGAGAGGCTGTTGTGCACCATTTTTGTGTGTAGCACCACTGTCTCATATGTACATGGATCTGCTTTCATATTTGTATGATATACAGAAGTGTACATACAAGGCAAGCTGACATTTTCACTCATCAGTGGTTTGTTCTGAACATCACAACTGTCCAAAGCCATTGATCTGACATTTAGTTGTGGTAGTCCACAATTGGAATGCCACAGATCTACTGCTCTCCTACACTGTATTGCCCATAAGTGACATGTTTGTATGTTGAGGACATTGGCATATGAGATCATTTGTATACCTAGAATATATCAGGATTCCTCTTTGTATACAGTGGTGTATGTTACTTAGAACTGATGTTAGATTCCATTTATGAATTGTGTAGGGCTTCAGCATGTAGCATATACCATATGCCAGGTCTGTGGAATTGTGGACCATGTCTATGAATGTTGCTCATTTAAAAATGAGATGTTACAGCTCATAACAACATGATCTTGTGTGTCTAAAATAAAGACATTTTCACACTCATTATAACTTGGAGAATGCCCTATACAAATACATTAAGGTACTATTTAAAATAGACTTCACTGTTTTTCTTTACATGTACAACTAGAACAACCCTCCTTCCTCCACCTCCTCCTCAAAACAAACATTGTGTATCCCAGGTTATCCCAACTAGCATTTAGCCTATGACTTTCTCTCATCTTCATTTTGACTTAGAAAGTGGTCTCTTCCTTATAGACTTCTGCTTGACTTCAACTGATCTGTAACTCAGTGCCTTATTATCTCTACCCTTTTATGCTATATCTGATCACAGTTTCAGTAATTGTTCTGCTGTTCTGCAACTGAAAACCTTAGATGAGTCCCAGTGCTATATAGGTGTGAGTTACAAGGCCAAGCTAAGTAGGATTGCTGCTTATCCTGATGACATGTCAGAAGAGCACATCTGAATTGTAGTCATCCGTGTCAGAAGGCATAAATAGCTAATCCTAAGCCTGTTGTGGAAGCTGAATGAGTAAAGATGCTATTTATAAGTTGCAAAGTCACTCAGGGATAGCACATTTACTGTTCATAAATGTTCCGTCAGTTTAGAATTAGTGACTGTTAGGCCTCAAGCATGAAGGTCAGGTTAAAAAAAGGAAACAGAAAGGGCTGATTTCTACACTCAGCATTGCTGTACTTCATGCAGTGTTAAAGAACTTGCGTCTGTCATGCAAATATAAATATATTTTTTATATAATGCTTTGCATCCCTAACAGATATTTTTGCATACTGAATTCTATACTCCTATTGCAGAAATTAAATATCAAAAAAGGCCTCGAGATTCTCTAATAAAATGAAAATCCATCACTCCACCCATTATTTCAATGAGTGAATAGAAATGTGTTACTTGTGTAGTACAGATAATGCTAAACCTCTTGCGGTTCATGAATACAGCTAAAAAAAGACAAAGATTCTCATTTCATAAAGCACTTTCTTACAGCACAGTATTTTACATACAGGGTACTAAAACTGGTGATGAAGTGACTAAAAAGTGTCACAGCAGCTGATATATACAATCATTTACACAACCTAGAAACAGTTTTATGTGAAAAGATTCTTGGCCAAGGCTGGGAGAAATTGTAATTCTTTTTTCAAAAAATGCCTTATTTGCACCCACTAGACCTCCAAAAGGGCAGGATCAGGATTCTGTTAAGTAGACAAGCTTTTCAGTACCTCGTCCTAAGGAATGCATACCCCATGTGTACAGGAATCCCCTCATACTGCACTCAGATGTGAGTCTTTCACATGTGACTTCAATCCAGACTGAAGATTAGAACTTATTACCTTTGCATTCAGGAGCAGATGTGTTATCAAATGTGCCCAACTGACACTGTGAGCTATGAGGTCATCTGTGCAAGGCTGCTGCTTGCCTTCCACCCCCCCCCCCCCATTGTAGAAAGAAGTAGCAATCACAAAAATCACAAAAACTGATAGGCCAAAAAAGAGCCATAAAGGTGATAGATAGAGTGGACTGTTGAGGATAAGAAATACATTTTTATGTATGTTACTATTAGGCAGGAAGCCCAGAAATTCCAGACAGAAGATATACAAAAAGATTAGGAGAGAAATTACAGGAAAGAAAAATACTTGCATAAGAAAAATTGTCAAAAGCCTCAACTGTAAATTTGTGCTCAATAATACAACAGATTCATGAAAAGCATTTTATAAACCAAGAAACCTTGAGATGTTTGGAAAAAGAAGAGACTGAGGAACTGCAAAAATATAAAGAACTAAATCTAGAGATTTTTGAAAGGTATAAAGAAATAAATATGGACTTGGGAAAGAAAGAGAGATCCGATATGGTATTATATTTATGCAAAGGAGAAAGCCAAATTAATCAATACAGAAAAAGCATCCTCAAAGATATTTGGAGAAAAATACAGATACGGCATCCAGACATGGAAAAATTCACAATATAAAAAAATAAGATCGCAAAGAGGGGATGTAGAACAGAATATTAGAAAAGTAGAAGTTAAAAGAATAGAAGCTGAAGTTATGCAATACCTGAGAAGTGAAGGATTTAATGTAGAAATTCTAACACAGGTTATATCACAGCATGATGGAACAATGAGTCCCCCAAGTAAGGAGGAGGAGAAGCAGGAGAGATCTGAAGAAGACATATGGACAGGGAAAGAAAAAGAGACTTAATATGGTGTAATATTTATGCAAAGGAGAAAGCAAAGCTAACCAATACAAAAAGAGCAGCACCAAAGATATTTGAAGAGTAATACAAGCAAAGTACTCCGGATATGGAAACTTTTACAATACAAAAAATAAGTAAACAAACAGGAAAAGTAGAAAAGAGGATTAGTATTGGAGAAGTTAAAGAAATAGAAATTGAGGTTATGGATTACCTGCAAAGTGAAGGATTTACTGTAGAAAACCTAACTCTGACAAAACCACAGCAGGATAGAGCAATATATTCCCCAATTAAGGAGAAACCAGGGGAATTTGAAACATCTGATCAGTTACCATATAAAATACTTTGGAGTCTCCCACAGGAAACCAGAACAAAAGTTCAGTTGAATTTGCACAGCAAGGGAATAAACAGGAAACTGTGGCAACTCTGTACAAAATATAAAATGAGATGAAGTAACAGCCAGAGAAATTGAAACAAAGTTAAGAAAATCTCCTAAATGGAAAACCCCAGGCCAGGATGCTGTACCTAACTTCTGATTAAAAGCATTAACACCTTTACTTGAAGATTTATCCATGAATAAGAACTATTTATATGCACATCCTGAGCAGACACCAGTCTGGTTAACAATAGGAGAAACAATAACTTGCCTTCCACCGACATATAAACTATACATTGGAATTGATGCTAGCAGAGTTTATAGTCATTTAGAAGAAAACTCAATCAAGGCAATAAAACAAAGGGTAACAAAAGAAAGTCATTAGAACAAAGGATCGTTTGATGCTAAATAAAGTCATAATGGAGAACTGTAAAAAGGGGAAGAATATAAGTATGACATGGATAGATTACAAAAAACATTTGACACTATCCCCATTTATGGATAAAAAAAGTGCTTAAAAATTTATGAGATACACCCTACACTGATTGATTACATTACAACAGCCATGAAACAGTGGCAAACCACTTTGCAGTTAAGCCATGATAAAGGACAAATTATTATTCCAGGGATAAATATTCAAAGGTGGATATTTCAGAGTGACTCTTTGTCACTTCTGCTCTTTTGTCTTGCCCTTAACCCATTAAGCTGTCTACGTAATATATTAGGTCATGGCTACAATCTGGTTCCCAGAAAACAACAAAGTGTAAAGACTTCTCATCTTTTTTCTGGATGATTTAAAACTGCATAGTTCATCAGATGAGGAACTGAAAGCAAAACTGCAAGTGGTCAAAACTTTTTCAGATGATATAAGAATGGCATTTGCTTTTGATAAATGTCCAAAAGCAGCCTTTAAAGCAGGAAAGCTGCAGCACCATGAAAAAATCAGCTGTGACAGGAATGTGAAATAAAAGAACTTGAGCTAGAGGGATTGTATAAATATCTTGGAATTGATGAAGGATCAACAATAAAACATGAACAAATGTGACTAGAACTTAATAAAGAATATTTTAGAACACTAAAATTAATACTGAAAACAGCACTGACATCTAGGAACAAAGTCCAAGCTATAAACCAATTTGCTCTTCCTGTTCTAATTTACAGTTTTGGAATGATTGACTGGCTCCAAAAGGTGTTGGATCAGTTGGACAGTAAAACAGGAATGATGCTTCATTCTTATCAAATGAGTTATAAAAATCAGTGTATAGCAAGACTATATTTCCCCCTTCTGAAGGAGGTATGGGCTTTCTTGAAATTGATTACACATATAGCTCTGCAATCATGGGACTGCATACATATGTTCACAAGACCCAAACATAGTGAAAGTTTTAAAACATGAGAGGAATAAGTCTAAAATGATTCCCCTGCTTAGTTTAGCAGAAGCATATCATTGCCAAGCAGGAATGGAAATGAAACCAGAAGTAGATAAAAATCAGGCAGCAACTGAATGTGCCAAAAACAAAAGAACAAATATAAGATGAAGGACCAGATGAGAAGATAGGAAATGTGTAAAATGCATAAATATAGTTGCAAGTATAGAAAACTCTTGGAAGAACCTCATGATTGAATGCAGGAATGGTTAAGGAGAGGTGACTTTAAAACAAAAAGGTGAATGGTTAATATTGGCGGTCCAAAATAGTGGACTACATACATGTTGGTTTACAAAGTCCATTGAACATGTGAGAGAAACAGACAATGTAGGTTTTATAAAACAGAATTGGCAACAATAGCGCATCTTGTTGCTGGTTGTGATATACTACTGGCAGAATGACTGTATACTGAAAGGCATAATAATGTGACAATACTGTTGCACTGGGGATTGTGCAAACATTATAATATTAAAGTACCTGAAAAACATTGGAAACATGAGTCAAAAAGCATTATAGAAAATGATGAAGTTTATATCATATGGGATCACCCATAACCAGCAGTTCAAAAAATAGGTGTGAGAAAACCAGATATAGTAGTCCATGATAAGAAGACAAGAGTAACATTGATCAGTGAAATTACTAAACCCACTGACTACAATGTCTTATGTATAGAGAGACACAAAGTCATATAATACCAGGATTTGCAGGCAGAAATGAGGGCAATGTTGAAAAAGGGTACCCAGACAGTTCCAATAGTAGTAGGAACAGCAGGTCTTATAAAAAGAATTTCTAGTCATACTTAAACATATTACTGATACATGTAACTCCATATAAATTGCAGAAGTGGTCAATACTGGGCACATTGCAGGTGCTGCAAAGAGTACTTATGGCTAACATCAAAGACTGAAACAATACTAATTTCATAAACTTTAATCGTGCTTTGACTTAGGAATGGTTTCCATTACTGTCATGGTATTAGAAACCAAAAGACTTGGAGAAATTAAAAAAGGAAAAAAATTGAAAAAGAGAGATGAAATCAGCAAGAAAAGGAGAGTAGTACTACTGGAACTGAATTCATCCTGACGTGTTGGTGAGTACCTTCATGTAATGGACTCTGCTTTCATAAAATCTCATCAAGATGACACAGATATATAGACTGTATTTTATATAGCATGGAAAGAGGTAGGTTAAACAATAAAAAGGATTGCTGGGTGGACAAGCCCCGGGATAAAAAAGTGCCCAATTCTGGGGTATACACTGGTGCCTGGACTGGAAAACTGGCAGCGTAGAATCCTCAAGACATGTAAACATTCCAACAATGAGGTTAGGCCAAGCTCAAGGGAAGATAGCCCCTTTGTGGTAGAAGGAAGACGTAGTCCACAAAAAACACATAAATGACAGGCCAAAAACAGCTATAAAGATGACAGAGTAGACTATGAGGATAAGGAAGAAATTATGTAATGTAACTATTATGCAAGAAGCCCAGAATTTTTAGATTGAAGATATTCAGAAAGATTAAGAGAGAACTTAGAGGAAAGTAAAATACTTGCATAAGAAAAACTGTCAAAAACTTCAAATAAAAATTTCTGTTCATTAATACAACAGATACATGTAAAACATTACATAAATAAGAAAGTTTGGGCTGCCTAGAAAAAAGAAGCAACAGTAGAAGTGTAAAACTATAAATAATATACGGAATAAAGAGAAATACAGACAAGGGCACATGGATATGGAAACTTTCACAATACAAAAACATATGAAAACAAAGGGGGGATGTAGCAAAGAGGATTATTTTATTTATTTTAATTATTTATTTTTATTTTACATTTGTTGAGTGGGATAGTCCGACTGGATACATGTCCATTTTCAGCAGATGCACGGGGAGAAAAGCTCCAATTACACAGACTACATAACGTACCTATATGCCAAGCATATTACAAAGTCTGTAAGGTGTGGCTCTCAAGAGAGATTCACAGTATTAACAGTGTGTAATAGAATATAAACAAGTGGATTACAACAAGAATTGTTATTTACAAAGTAATGTACAGAACAAGAAGGTCACAACAAGCATTTGTGGGCAAGAAGGGAATACAGTACTGTTAAGTTAGAGAGTAGTTATGGAGATTAATCAGTGTTGGTACATGGACAGAGACAGTGCATTTTAAAATACTGTTTGAGGTCTTTTTTGAAGAGACTTGGAGAGGGTTCAAGGGTAAGGTTCGCTGGAAGTAAATTCCAAGCTTTGCCAACTAAGCTGACAAAGAGGGAGTCTCCAGCTGAGTTATTAGCTTTGTGTGTTTGGACTAACAGCTTGTTGGATGAATGTAATGGTCTGGAGTTACTATATGGTTTTATGATATTTTTAAGTGCGGGGATATTTTTGGGTTGGTTGAGAATATTATGAGCAACTATTAGCTGATTGAACTGAAGTAAGCTTAGATGTTCTAGCCACCCTAGGAGATTGAGGTTTTGGCAATCATGTGTCCTATACGTGGACCCGGTGGCAAATTTGGCAATATGGTTGTAACAGTGAGAGAACTTGGTAAGCTCGGATTTGTTTAGGTTAGAGAGTATAGGGGAAGCATATAGAAGAGCAGAAAAAAGATGACAGTGGGTGATTGCAGTCCTAGCTATTGTAGGTTTTAGTAAGGTGAAGTTAAACAAATAGAAAGTGCAGTCATGGATTATCTGTGAAGTGAAGGATTTAGTGTAGAAAATCACAGCACAGGCACTGTTGCAGCAGGATGGAACAATGTGTCCCCAAGTTAAGGAGCAGCAAGTGGAGCAGGAGGTATCTGAAGAAGAAGAAATATGGACACAGGAAGAAAAAACAAGAGATTTGGTATGGTACAATGTTTATGCAAAGGAGAAAGCAAAACTAATCAATATAAAAAAAGCAGCACCAAAGATTTGAATAGAACAGCAAAGACATGCACACATCAAAAATTTCATAATACAAAAAAATAAGAAAAAGGGGGGGTCAGATTAGTAAGGAAGAAGTTAAATAAACAGAAACTGAAGTTAAGATTTCTCTGTGAAGTGAAAAATTTAGTGTAGAAAATCCAACACAGGTAATGGTGCAGTATGATGGAAGAATGAGTCCCAAGATTAAGGAGACATGTGGAGTGGGAGGCATTTAAAGACTTGCTGCATGGCGATACACTGGAGCCTTCTCTAGTAGACCAGTACAAAGTTCAGATGACATTGCACAACAAAGGAGTGAGCAGGAAACAGTACCAACCTTGACAAAGGTAATGTTCTGGTGTGATGGGCAGTGATTTCCCTAACAAAGGAACAGTAGATGAAGCAGGGTGCATCTGAAGAGGATATGTCATGGGAAGATGTTCTAGAACTTTCTCTAGAATACTCACAGAAAATGGAGAGCAAACAAGTATCAGCCTAGAAGAACTGTTTGATTTAATAGTGAAGAATAGACATATTAATATTGATTAAATAAATAGACTGCTGAAAAGTAAAAAAGACTCAACATCCTAGAAGTTTGGTTATACAGATAAAAACAGTAATTATGATTATTAAGAGAAATTATTGTGCTATAATTGAAATAAATAAGATATAGTACTGTACAGCTAAACTAATAACAGATAAAGCCTTACCAAAAAAAAACATACAGCAATAAGGGAAGGGAGAGAATAAATAAATGCTGCCATAGAATGTCAAATAGAGAAAACTATAAAGCAATTAAGACAAACAGTATCACTATTTGAAGAATATAGAACAGGGAATGGTTCATCAAAATTACATAGAAAGACATGGTAAAAGCAATGCATAGTATCAAAACATACCAGGATCTATTTCACACTTTCTTGCACTATTACAAATGATAAACTAAAAATATTAGTGCAAGCAGAACTTAGAAGACATGCAGATACATATAAAGGATAAGTAAAAATAAGCCGTTCATCGATGACCCAAAAATGTTTTATAGAGAACTGGGAAACAAAGCAAAAAGGAAAGAAAGACCACCAACAATAGAAGAAAGACACATTTCAGATTAACTTTTATGAAGATCCTGTGAAACATAACAAAGATGCTGGAGGGATAGAAAAAGTAAAAGAAACAGTAAGGAGTTCTAATGTTGACATGTGAAATGGGAGGAAATAATGGTCAGGGAAACTGAAAGAAAATTCAGAACTGGAAAACCCCAAGCTCAGAAGCAGTATCTAACTTTTGGCTAAAAGTATTAACACTTTTACACAAAGATTTAGCCCTGAGTAATAATTACTTATATGCATGCCGTGAATGGAAACCAACTTGTTTAACAACAGGAAAAAAGATACACCTCCTTAAGAGTGGACCTGCAAGTCATCCTAAAAACTAAAGACCAATAACTTGCTTTCTGATGATATACAAACTATATACTGGAATTGATGGAGAGTTTATAATTTAGAAAAAAAAATCATTCATGGCAATAGAGCAAAAGGGTAACTAAAGAAGGTCCTATGAAACAAAGGATAATTTGTTGCTAAATAAATCAAGCATTGTAAAAAGGGGAAGACTCTAAGTATGGTATAGATAAATTACAAAAAAAAAAGTATTTTATAGCATCCTACATTCATGGATAAAGGAAATCTTACAGATATTCAAAGTACATCCACCACTGCTCAATTACATTACACCAGCCATGAAATAGTGGCAAACCACTTTGCAGTTAAGCCCTGACAAAGGGCAAATTATTATCCCAAAGATAAAAATACAAAGGCAGATATTATAGGGTGAGTCTCTGTGCTGCTGCGGTTCTGTCTTGCCCCTAATCCATTAAACTGTTTACTTAAAAGATTAGGCCATAATTACGATTTGACCCCTAGAGAACAACATTGTTTAAAGACTTTTCATCTACTTTTTTGTGGATGACTTAAAATCATACAGTTCATTAGATTAGGAGTTGAAAGCACAACTGTAAGTGGTTAAAACTTTCTTAGATGATATAAGAATTAATTTGGTCTTAATAAATGTGCAAAAGCAATGTTTAAACCAAGAAAACTGCAGCACCAAGAAAATATCAATCTGGGACAGCAATGTGATACAAAGGAACTTGAGCAAGAAGGAGTGAATAAATATTTGGGTACTGAAGGATTGGCAGTAAATCATAAACAAATGCAAATAAAACCTCAGTAAGGAATAGTTCAGAAGACTAAAACTGATACTTAAAAGTGCCTTGACATCTAGGAATAGTTCAAGCTATAAACCAATTTGTTCTTTCTGTTCTAACTTACATTTTTGGGGTGATTGACTAGCCTCAAAAGGTATTGGATCAGCTGGACAGGAAAACAAGAAAAATGTTTCATGCTTGTCAAATCAGACTATGCCATGACTGTACATTCCTCTTAAGAAGGAGGTATGGGCTCCTCAAAGTCGATTACATGTATAGATCTGCTGTTGTGGGACTGTATAACGTATCTGCTGACTTCACCAGAGCCAAATATAGTGAAAGTTTTAAAAACTGAGGAGAATATGTCTAAGATGACTTCTCTGCTTAGTTTAGCAAAAACATTTCGGTGTCAAGCAGGAATGGAAATCAAACCAGAAGCAGATAAAAATAGGAACTGAATGTGCCAAAATAAATAAATAAATAAATGAATAAAAGCAAGACTATAATAAGGATCAGATTACAAAGAAAAACATGTGGAAAAGACATAAATATTGTGGCAAGTACAGAGATATCCTAGAACAACCTCATGTTGATCAGGATTGGATACAGTTTACAGGATATGGTTAAGTAAAGGTGAAGCAAAGGAAAAGATGAAAGGTTAATACTGGTGACCCAGGATAGTGGGCTACATACACATAGGTTAAAAAATCCATTCAATATGTGGGAAAAACAAACAAATGCAGGTTGTGTAAGAAATGGAAACAGTCACATATCTAGTTTCTGGGTGTGATACACTCATGGCAAAGGGATACAAAGAGTCCTATAATCAAACATATCTTAGACAATGATTCCCATAATTTTCTTTTCCTGGTTCTTCAGATTGTATCTCCAACCCTCAAGGTGGAGATACTGTAGATGAGACTGAGTTAGCTGGATGAACTGGATAGGAGATCTACGAGCGGATGTCTTTCCAGACTTAAATACTTGCCGCCCCCCTCAAACCAGTTCTGAAAAAATGTAGACTTAAATATTAATAACTTAATTATTTAGACATGACACACACATATATATATATATATATATATATATATATATATATATATATAGATATACACATCTACTGATATATTTTAGATGTATATATGTAACCGGGAAAAGCCGAAAGACACAAACAAAATATGTTAATAGATGGTTGGATGAAGTGGGTTCCTACATTCAGTGTGAGCATTAGTAGCTTCTGGTACTTATTAAGTGATATTCGCCATTGTAAATACATTTTTTGTTTATTCAAGGTGTGTTCATTTTTGTCTGGTTGCCCATGTCCAGCCACTTTGTTCTGTTTGCGTCTTTGCTTGTTAGTCATTCACACTCAGCTGCTTATACTTTATGATTTTGATGTTTTTTTTTTTTTTTTTTGTTTATGGGACACATGAACGTAATTTTGGTGCTATATGTGTGTGCACATGCATTTACATACTGGTTTATTGATGGGCTTTATATGTACATATGTGACAACATGCTTGTTCTGATTTGTGATTTTTATTTCCTGAATTGGTTAATTTGCACTTAGGAACTTTTCAGTGCAAGATGGCCATATAGATATATTTGATTCTGGATTTGTCCTTGTTTAAATGCTAACACCAATAGCTTGCTTGTGTACATAGACTACTCATTGGTTACATAACATTTTTAAACAGCCAATGAAGATAGTTCACATCTGAATTCACATCTGAATTCATGCCTTTATCGTAGAACCAATGATTTTGAAGTGTTTGTATGTTTTTTTACTGGCTATTCAATTTTTCATATTGACCAGTAAAGAAGGAATAGCCTTTTTAAAATGAACAGAACAAATGTCCTCTGGCAATTAACTGTACGAGTGTAAAATAGAACAGCAAAAGTAAAAAATACTCATGTAGAAACAAGGCAGGTTCAGAATAATACACACCAAACTTTAACAGACCAAGAGTTTAATGTAAGCGCTTTCGCAATGATAACATTATTTCTTCAGACACACTGAAACTAAGACTACCATACATTTAAAAAGATACTAAAGGAAATAACTATCTAATTAAACAATTAGTCTTAAAGAGACAATGCATCAATCAACCACATAAAAAGCAACAACAATAACATCAAAAGAACATAAAAACAAACTAAAAACAGTATATATACATTTAATGTCTATTTAAATAAAAATAATAACTAAAAACTCATCTCTTAAGTCTTCTTGATTTCAACACTGGTTTTCGTGAAATAAAATCATTTAAACTATGCCCCAGATGAGCTGTTAATCTCAGAATCCAACGAAGTTCAGACCTCTCCATTTCATTAATCAAATCTCCCATCCTAATGTTTTCAGGTATAACCTCTAACACTGAAAAAAATTTTGATCTATTTAGCCCATTGTAAGAATTATTTTACTTTTTACATTGGCAAGACCAACCGGCATCTATGGGAATGCATCAGGGATCATTGCTATTCTGCATGAAAGGGAGTTGAATATAGTGCCTTAGTGAAACATCTCAAGAGGAAGGGAGAGCAACATACTTTTGCTTTTCAATAGTATCTTATTTAAATTATGGTAGTCTTAGTTTGAGTGTGTCTCAGGAAGCAATGTTATCATTGCGAAAGAGCTTACATTAAACTCTTGGTCTGTTAACATTTGGCGTGTATTATTCTGAACCTGCCTTGTTTCTACACAAGTATTTTTTACTTTTGCTAGCCTTTTCAAAATGTTAATATCAAGACTGAATTTTAGAAAAACTATGATCTATTTACATTTTATATGTGATTGGTCTGTGCCTTTTAAAGATACTTTTTAAGAAAACATGAACTTTTGAAGGTTTAAGACTTGATAAAGGGGTCATACCTGAAAGTGCTCATCTTTTTATTTGTGTAATAGTAATTTATTTTGCTTTATTAAAGTATTTGGTTTATGCCTATCTCTGTGTTGGTTTCAGTACTTTGTTTCTACATATATATATATATATATATATATATATATATATATATATATATATATATATATATATATATATATATATATATATGTAGTGTAGCATAGCTTGATGACCTTTTCATGAGGTACCTGGTAAGTACCTCAGACAATGGGCTGTAGGACTGCTAAGCAAATGAGATTCTGAAACAGTTTATTACTTTTCTTTCAAAATTCTTACAGGTAAAAGCACAACTGCAATTGGTTAAAACTTTCTTGGATGATATAAGAATATCAACCTGGGACAGGAATATGGTATAATATAGGTAGCTGGTCCATCATGTCTTTACCTGTTAGGCAGTTAATTAGATATAGGAGGAGAGTGAGCTACCTATATAATCGGGGCCAAAAGTACAACAGTAAGAAGTTGCAGTCAAAGAGACTCACTGAGTATATTCTGGAGTGTATGGAAAACCTAGATGAAGACAAGGTTACACTGCTTCTGGGAGATGTGTACCTTGAAAGAGTGACAGAACTGAACACCACACATCATACAAGAAGAGTGAGGAAAGGGAGGAGCTGTCAGCTCACTGGAGCGAGTTGTTGACTACAAGGCATCCTATCAGGATAATTGCTTTGCACCGAAGCAAGTTTGGTAAAACACTTCTTTTTATATGTCTGCCAGTCAGCATCAAAAGATTTGCATTCATTTTCCTTGTTTGCACTGTGATAGTGGTAATAGACTTTATTTCATTATTTTAAAGTTTTGAGCTTAAAGACTCTCCACCTAATTTCACTTTATTATCCACATACTGATTTTTCACCCCAAAACTCTGTTAGGCAAAATGTTGCACTGGAGATACAACTCAGCTTTTTTAGTTTGCCAAAGTTTCCCATTTGACAACAGGAATGTATTCAGAAGAGAAACTCCTGCATCTTTGTTTTCTTCATTGGAGAGTTATCACCTGTTGGGGAAACTTAATAGTAAGTGATTGAACTCTTGCCCATTTGTTAAACTGCTGCTGTTCACCTCACTAAGACCCAAAAGGAGGAAAAGGTTTCAGCTGATGAAGCAGCAGAAGAAAAGAGAGAGTAAACTGTGTCATCATGAACTGTTACTTCTTTGTACAGCTGCAGAGAAAAAGAGATCAATTTGTTTGTGTTATTGTGAGCTGTTACCAATTCATATTGCTATAGAGAACCACTGTACATATATCTTGTGCACACACACACACATATATATATATATATATATATATATATATATATATATGGGATCCGTACGGATCACCGAACGGCAACATAACTGAAATAGATTTGGCCGTGCATACTTGCGCAAAAGTGCTTTTCACCGAAAAGCACTTTCGCATAACTATGCCTGTTGCGGAGATCGCACTACAGTGGAGATAAGGGAAAATTCCCTTTTCCCCACTGTAGTGCGACCTCAGAGTGAGAATATTTAAGCAGGGGGTGTGGGGGGGCATAGACCCCATGTGAGGGGTGCAGGGGCCCCCCCTGCAAAAATGTAAAAGTGATGTTTTATTTTTTTTTTAAACACACTTTAACAAAAGCGCTTTTTTTGTGAAAGCACTTTCGTTAACGTGTGTTTGGTGATTGTGGATTCGGACTATTGAACATATTCAGTGTCAAGAGTTCTGTTTCATTTTGATTCAAAACAAGGCTTTCTTTCAGGAAATTGCTGCCACACAAAAAACATAATGTGCAGTTCTCATTTAATGAGTTGTTTACAATCAAATGAAACTTAAACCAAGATATGTAGGAACAAGCTCATTTGGAGGTTAACACCTTAGCTGATGGGCTGTAATGTCTGTCATATTTAAGTCCCACCCTGTTTAACTCTCAGCTACAATGCTAAAGAAGGAATATATCTGGTGTTTAAATTATACCAGATTCAGTGACCTGATGGACTCCTTCCGGTCAGTATGTATACCATTCTCCCCAAGTACTTACTAACACCATTCTCCCCAGGTATTTGCTAACACCATTCTCCCCAAGTACTTACTAACACCATTCTCCCCAAGTACTTACTAACACCATTCTCCCCAGGTATTTGCTAACACCATTCTCCCCAGGTATTTGCTAACACCATTCTCCCCAGGTATTTGCTAACACCATTCTCCCCAAGTATTTACTAACATTAAACATTATTCAACAAGACTTATTAACCTTCCATACTTAGTACTTTCATCTCTCTTACCTAATATTCTTGTCATAACTGCAACACCAAGATACCCCTGTGTAATCTGCCGCATTAAGTAATATATAAAAATATGCACATCACTCTTGTCTGCCATAAGTAACTATGTAACAACTGTGCAGTGTATTTTATAAGAAGAATATGCTTATGAATGACCAGATTCTGACTACTTTGTAGCAAGACTAATAAATATGATAAAGGTGAGATTTTAGTAATACATTTTTCATTGGGAAACCAACCTATTGTCATTCTCTCTCTGTTTCTCTGTCTTTCTCTCTCTCTCTCTTTCTTTATTCCTTCATCTTTCATTTTCTTTGACATTTTCTCTATGTGTGGACAGAAGAGATCAAAGCATCTTCAGTGATACATAGCTATCTGAAAATGTACATTTATTCAACATTAGCACCGTCACATAACCATATAATGCACACTGATACATCGTGTTGCATTACCTCACACACCAAAGAATAAGCAAGAAAGCTCCTGTTCTGCTATTGCTGTACACGTGGAACTTTAGATAACTTTCCAGCAGTTGCAGTACTTGATGCATGTACAGGGCACAACATAACGTATCATGACATAACACCAAGTTCACTTTTTAAACCTTAGGACAAGATTCCCCAAGCCAAAGAAAAAAATGGATGAAACATTAAACTCATTTAGAAACTTAACCTAAATGGATCAAAGAAAAATATAGACTTTTAAAGGAATTTTTACCATGAAATAGGTTCATAGTTTCATAGGTAGGTACTAGGCTATCTGCCCGAGGGCATTTTTAAGCCTAGCCAGAGTGTGTCGGCTTTTGCCACCCCATTGATTAATTAACTGAGCCTCTGTCAAGCAGAGCCAATGAAGTGATCCCAGGGGTGTATTTTCTGTTACCCATCCACTCGTCAAGGCTTCTCTTGAAGAGTGTTAGTGAGGGACTCTGCCTAAAGTAGTTAGGAATTTTGTTCTAAAGCATGGGGAGTCTCTGTGACAGGAATCTATCCCTCCAGCATTTTCTATTTATTGTTGTGGCAAGGTTTAGCTCACTAGAGCGTGTGGCTCGCAGTGACTTGGATTTCTTTAGGTGGAGCATGTCCATCAATTCTGAGTTGGACATGGCTTTGTAAGTCAGGCAGAGATCACCTCTGAGTAAGAGATATGCCACTAAGTACAGCTGGAGTTTTTTCAGTCGGGCTGCATAGGACATATGTTTGAGGCCAGTAATCCCCTTGGTGAGGTGCTTTTGTGGTCTTTCCAACTGTTGGAAGTGTCTTATGAGGTACATCCCAAATGGGGTATTGTACTCTATGATGGGTCTGATGAGTGACGAGTAGAGGGGCACTATAACCTCTTTATTTCTAGATGTGAACCCCTTAGTAATTAGATGGACCACATAGAAGGATTTCCTAACTACTTTGGCAATATGATTGCCAAAGGAGAGATTACTATCTACCTGGGTCCCCAGATCTCTTATTACCTCTTCTGTATTAAGGGGGCTGCCGCCTATGTGGTAATTCGTGGGTGTTTTGTTTTTCCCAAATGGGATGACTATGCATTTTTTGGCAGTTAGCTTGAGGCCATGACTTTGACACCAGGTGTCTGTCTCAGTAAGGCCTCTTTGAAGGATGTCCGTGTCAGCCGGAGAGTCAATTATGGCTCCCAGTTTGCAATCATCTGTGAACTTGGTTAGCCATAGTCCTCCTATGTTTACCTGTACTTCTGAGAAATATATGCTGAACAGTAGGGGTCCCAGAACCAAGCCTTGCAAGACACCACTTGTGACTGGTTTATAGTCGGACCTGGAGCCCGCTATTTTTACCGTGTGAGTTCTGCCTGTAAGCCAGTTGGCAACCCATCTTGTGATGTAGGGGTTTATGTTCAGGCTGGTGAGTTTTTCTATAATACCCGAGTGAGGAATGGTGTCGAATGCCTTGGCGAGATCAAGGTAGGATGTGTGAACCACCTTTCCCTCATCTATGCCCTTGGTGACTGTCTCGAAGAAGTCAATCAGGTTTAGTAGACATGATCTGCCCTTAACAAAGCTGAACTGGGTTTTGTCAATTGTTTGTCTTTGTTAATGAGTTCCATGATGATGTGCTCCATAGCCTTGCAGATCAGGCTAGTCAAGCTTATGGGGCGATAGTTATCAGGGTCAGTTGTGGCCCTCCCTTGTGGAGCGGAATAACCATTGCTGTGCACCATTCTATGGGCACGTAGCCTGTGGAGAGGCTGAGGATGAACAGCGTGTTTAGGTGGGGGGGGGTTAGTTTGTTCTGTAGTTCATGCAAGACACAGCCTGGGACACCATTTGGCCCCATTGATGCTGTGTTTTTGACTTTTGAAAGGGCTGTTTTCACCTGTGCTTCTGTGATTTCTGGGACACTACACTTTTCCGGTATTGCTGTGGGCCCTTTTGAAGGTGCGAGGGAGGTGAAGTTTGCACTGAATCTATCTGCCAGGATATTGGCAATATCAGTAGGTTCAGTATATTTTGTGCTATTTTGCACTAGCTCAGAGCATATCTGCGACTTGCCACTTGGATTCTTGACATAACTAAAGAAGGCTTTGTTGTTATATTTCAAATCCTTGGCTATTTTTCTTTCGAAATTAGCCTTGGATGATTTTATGAAGGACCTTAGTTTCTTACTGATACTGATCAGGGATGTCTTTCCTTCTTGGGATTTGTTTTTTTTCTGAACTAGTTTCCTCCTTCTGTTGTATAACCTGTTTATGGCAGAGGTCCACCAGACTGGTTTCCTTCTCTTAGGGGAGTGAGTCTTGGTCTTGTTAAGGATGGCACAATCCATGCATCCTTGTAGGTGCTCATAGAGTGCAATTGCAAAGGATTCTGCATCTTGGGCAGTGTTAGCCTTTAGCGTGAGGGCTGTGAAACTTACCACCTCTGCCTTAAGTAAGGTGAAGTTTGCTTTAGAAAAGTTTTTCACTGTGGTTTCCTTGGTTGGGGTAGTGGTGGGGTGTGGACATCCAGGGTGATTAGTTTATGGTCTGATCTAACCAGTGACGGGTTGACCTCTGGTACGGAACACCTGTCACCCATGTTGGTGATGACCAGGTCCAATATGTTGTGGCCTCTGGTAGGAGATTTTACCAGCTGATCCAGGGCATTTGAGTTGATAAATTCCAGGAAGTGCTGAGCCTGGGAGTTTGTACTCAAGTAATTTTCCCAGTTAATGGTAGGGTAATTGAATTGGTCCAATATCAGGGTGTTCGGTAGGACCTTCATGTTTTCCAGTGTCTTCAGAAAGGTGGAGTAGTGGTCCTGGGTCATGGAGGGTGATCTGTAGCAGGCCACAATTTGCAATGCAGATTTGCCCTATGTTAGTTGCACATGGATGATCTCAGAGGTATCATACTGTGCAACTAACCTGGATGTGTGAGTATCCTTGATGAATTTGGATACACCCCCTGCGTTTGTGTTTCGGTCCGTGTTCTGTGGCCAAAATGTGTGGAATAACTAAAATCTGAGAATTAAATATTCTGTTCTATTCATATAGAAGGAAATTTCACACTTACTATTACTTTAGGAAGGTAGGCCTCATGTGCCTTTATAATATGTCGGTGGGACTGTGCTGAACTATTACTTTAGGAAGGTAGGCCTCATGTACCTTTATAATATGTGGATGGTACTGTGCTGAACTATTACTTTAGGAAGGTAGGCCTCATGTACCTTTATAATATGTGGGTAGGACTGTGCTGAACTATTACTTTAGGAAGGTAGGCCTCATGTACCTTTATAATATGTGGGTGGGACTGTGCTGACCATGAATCCCCCGTTACTTAAAATTTCCTAATAAGAATACATGCAGGTTTCAAAATTAGCAAAATCTCAATTTTTCAGGAGCATAAAACACTTCCACTTTCTCAGAAGTTATCTGACTTTGGAATATGAATATTTAATAGCAAAGGAGTGGAGGCAAAGGTATCCACATGGTGAGGTTCAGAGGATCCTGCCCATCTCTGCAAATATACCTTCCTTCATTTACATTTCACAGTGTTAAAGTACCAGCCAGAAATTTTACAGTTACATTCTCCTGCATTATTGGGTGCAAATAAGGGAGTTCAAGCTTTTTAGATAAGTCATAATACCTATATAACATTTAATGTGAGATATATAGGTGGTACTGAGCATGCAATATTTTAAAACAAAATCTAATTCCATATATTTGTAATTAGTTGTATGCAGGTTTTGGTCTTCAAGCTGCAGCTTTCTGGTGTTCTATTATAGTATATTTTATTTTTTACAATGAACCTTTTAATATAATGTAACAAATCAATGCAGACCCCATCACAGAACAATACAGCATTATGTTGTATTTTGACTTATGCAGTAAATCTAATAACATAATGTATCAACTCAATGTTGTGCCCATCAAAGAACAATATAACATTATGTTATATTTTAATTTACACAATAAATCTAATAACAAAATGTATCAAGTCAATGCAGTGACCATCACAGAACAATAGTACATTTTATTATCTTTGAATTAAAACAATGAATCTAATAACATAATGTAACACATTGATGCAGAGCCAAGCATGGAATAATATAATAAAGTAAAACATAGTCTAACACAGTATAACATCATAACATAACATAACTAAGCAAATAAAACAGTTACTTACTAAGTTACTCAGAATGTAGCTGATACCTTTGCAGCTACCCCACCACCATTAAGCCCTAACACTTTCTACCACTTACCCCCCTCTCTATCTTATAGTCCCAGCATCAATCATTCTATGATCTAACACATTTTGTGCGTCTACCATATTCTTGATGAAAACAAGAAGTTTCACAATCCCTTTCAAAGTTTCCTATAATTTTATACTCGACACTTCATCTTCATTTAACTCTCCCTCCCCACCCCTTGTCATTTTGTATATCTGCATAATATCCCAGCTTGTTCACTTGTCCTCACCAGATAACACACTACCAGACTATGAAGTCTTTCCCTATAATTACATCATTAAAGTAATTCTTCTGTGACTGTGATGCTGGTGTTTGTAGGACAGCAGCTTGACACCTACACAAGCCACATGTAGTCCATCCTCATGTGACTAGCAGAATCCCCGGGCTGCCTAACACTGCTTAGTGCATCATCTGAAGCAGCGCCCAACAAGCTGGGCTGTCATGTTTTTGGCTGACTTCTGTATGGATTCCACCTGAGAGAGTTTGAATAAGGGTCAAGGCACCTCTAATCCCCAGTTGTGGTCTTCCCTTTTCTTGCATGTCAGCTCCATCCCCTGTTTATAGTCCAGTCTTTCCCATTACCACTTGTTATCCATCTGTCAGTATTTGTGCCTATCCATTGGCAGTCTCCTTTTGAGTCAGCACCTCCCGTTTGTTTTTGTCTGTGCTTATGTTTGTTTGCTTGTTTGTGCCCTTCCTTTCCAATACCATAGTTTCATCCCCTAACTTGCCTTTACATTCCTCTCTTCTATCTTTGGTAAAAGAAAAAGCCCAGGCAACAGTCCCGAGAAAGAAAGTATAGACATTGCACCCCTCCTTACTACTACACATTCCTTCCGTATATTAACTTCATCATGCAACATGCATGTTACTGCTGCTCATGAATTCTGTAACTGCACCCACTGTATGCTGCTTTGTTTCTCAGTGCTGCTGTGTAGTTGAAGAGATTTTGTTATTAGTTCATTGACTGGGTGCTAAATGCTTCCTTCTTAATAGGTAGTTACATTTACGTTGCTTTGTGCAGCTCAGTATCACTGTGTTAGGCCCTGTGTAGTCACTTTAGTTATGTTTCTGAATCCCCGTGATGATGTTTTCTCAGGAAAACAAAATATGTCACACTCTCTTTTTTTTTGGGACAATTTTCTGTGTTTTATATCCGCCAATGTAAGAATTAAAAGATCTCAACCTCTTGAATGGGTCTTTAGGTTCAATCCAGTTGGGTCATTCAACACATTTAGTATTGCAACAGCATGGTCTTGACAGTTGCAAAATACTTTCAAACATTTTTTAAAGAAAATCTGGCATTTTGCCACTCTCTAAAATGTCTGTCACTCCAACTCTTCAAAAATCATTTTAGCACATATGTCTCCAGTTCATCACTGCAGGCCATGAGAAGGAGCAGGTCACACATGTTCTTTGCTGCCACTATCATCATTTAGTTGCAGATCAATTACTCTGTGCCAGCTGTGGCCCAGTTTGGGTACAGACTCCTTGCAAATGATGCATAGCTATTCTTAATAAAGTATAAATTATGCTTAATGATCTCTAACATTACTCTCATACCACTGCAAAGTATTTATTAAATGATATCATAAATATACTATTCGTTCATGCATTCATTCATTCATTTATTTATTTATGCTGACCAGGTGATATATTGATCCAGCAGACCTTTTGCAGATAGCTATGGGTATGCATAAGAGACAGCATACATTATACAAGTTATGGTTCATACTGTGCCACATTTAAGTTTTTTTCTTGTGATAAAACTGCCACGTTTAAGTTTAGTTCTTATGATAAAACTGCCACGTTTAAGTTTAGTTCTTATGATAAAACTGCCACGTTTAAGTTTAGTTCTTATGATAAAACTGCCACATTTAAGTTTTTTTTCTTATGATAAAACTGCCACGTTTAAGTTTAGTTCTTATGACAAAAGGTTAGGAAATTATATTTGTCCTAGTTCTGATGAGGTTCTGCTGGAACAAAAGTGCTTAGCTGTTTTTTAAAAACTGTTTACTATAAGTATTCATGGACAGTGTATGTGTTTTTTTTTTTCTAATTTTTTATTACACATGATGTTGAGTTGTTTTTTAGATCATTTATGCCACATTAAAAATACTGAGTGGTAAGCCAAATACCTAGCTTTACAGCACTGTTTAAATCAAGTTAGTAATATATACATTTTATAATTGCAGGCATTGTAAAAAAGACATAAATTACATGTTTAAATGTGTCTGGAATTGCATTAAGTGACCTAGCTGAAATTTAATTAAGACAGGTAAAAACTCACATAACAGAGTATTACTAACAAGTAATGGCATTGATAACAATTTTGTGTAAATGCACTTTCACTGAACTGGACTCGTTTATCTGGAATTCGTTCAAGTGAGTTTTCGATGGGTCGAAGTAGACCCATACATACATATGTGTGTGCGTGTGTGTGTGTGTGTGTGTGTGTGTGTGTGTGTGTGTGTGTGTGTGTGTGTGTGTGTGTGTGTGTGTGTGTGTGTGTGTGTGTGTGTATATATATATATATATATATATATATATATATATATATATATATATATATATATATATATATATATATATATATATATATATGTATATATACACACACACACACACACATACATATATATATGTATATATCTGTATATATATATATATATATATATATATATATAAGGATCTACTTTCATATTTTGAAATACCAAATAATTGAATTGCACTTGATTGAGCCCAAAAACTCTAATGCACAAAACACTGAAATTTCTAAATACCGAACTTCACAAAATCAAAAAATGGAAAGGTAGACCCACCACACACCCAACACCCCAAAACAATTCTGTTTTTAAGTTTTTCCAAAGGGGCTGCACCCCACACCTCCGCACCCCCTGCAAATTAAATATTCCAACTCCAAGATCGCACTACATTGAGGAAACCATCCAGTAAATGTATTCTGCAACACTGTTCAAATTCCAAATGACAAAATAATGCTTAAATAAATAATAATAACATTAACTAAATACATAAAAGTAGTAGTAATGTACCCTTCTATAAAATCACTTCCTTACTTTTTTGTATAACATTGTTGCATTCCACTTTTAGGTAGTTCCACCACCGTTAAACTCAACTTCCACCATTTTCCTTAAGTACAAAGTAAAAATATTTAAAGGGATAGTACAGTACTTAGACATAAGAAAACATCGGAGCATTTGACAATGTGTAATGCAATCATTTAAACTTTAAGAGATTTGCAAATTCGGGTTTTTGGTCTCGATCAAGTACAATTCAATTATTTGATCATTCAAAATATAAAAGTAGATCCATATATGTATATATATATATATATATATATATATATATATATATATATATATATATATATAGAGTCAAGCCATATATATATATATATATATATATATATATATATATATATATATATATATATATATATATATGACTTGACCTCAATCCATTGAAATCCCATATATTGAATCTCACTTTGTCGACACTCAAAATATAGAACTCCCACTTCATCAAAGCAGTGGAACAATGAAGATCTGCCCTGGGTAAGTTACCACTTACCCAAAAAGAAACAAACCCCAAACCGCATCATCCCTAACCCACCCAGGTGGAGCCTGCACATCCCACACCCCGCCTAACTAAATATACCAACACTGAGATTGCACTACAGTTGTGAAAAGGGCAAAGTTCACTCTCTTGCACAACAGGTTACTTACCCTGGGAAAATCTTCATTGTTCCACTGCTTTGATGAAGTGGGAGTTCAATATTTTGAGTGTCAACAAAGTGAAATTCAATAATATGGGATTTCGACAAACTGAGGTAGACCCTATATATATATATATATATATATACATACATATAAATTACAAGAAAAAACATCCAAGCTGGCGTTTTCATTGTGTGATACCTTAAACCTCCTGCAGTAGAGGCACAATGGAGTATATGCAAATAACCCCTTAAAGATTACAAGTGTTTCAGCTATATGGCTTCTGAATGTCCATAACCTTTACAATTTTTCTTTTTAAATCTTTGTGGATACATTCAAGCCAATAAAGCCAAACTCCACTAACTATAGACATGCATGTTTCAGCTTTCTTATAGCCTCATTAGTACAGCAAATATGGATTGTTTGGCTGTACTTAGTAACACAGGGTCTTTACACCTAGCTGATGTGCATAACCATTAAGGTGTCTGCAAAATATCCCAACCAACATCCAAACCAAAAAGCAAAAAGATCAGGCAGGGAAACCAATGAGTCCCATGGGATATATGCAAATGAGCCCTTAAGGACATCAAGTGTTTCAGCTGTATGGCTTCTGAATGTCCATGACTTTTTACTTTTTCTTTTTAAGCCTTTTTGGATGCAGTCAGGCCAATAAAGCCAAACCTTGCTATCTATGTATGTTGGATGGGATATTTTGCAGACACCTTAATGGTTATGGACATCAGCTGGGTGTAAAGACCCTGTGTTTCTAAGTATATCCAAACAGTCTAATTATGCTGTGCTGACAAGGTCATAAGAAGGCTGAAACATCCATGTCCACAGCTATATATTATGCATGGACACACGGACATACGCATCATATACTATAGTCAGCATTATATGAGCCAAGCTGTTTGCAACATAGGAGCCATCATGTCTGTTATGGTATGCTTGCATAATTTTGTTTGTACAGAACTATATGCAGTTCATTTCTGGCAAAAAATCACATTTGAGATCCTTTGCCATTACCCTGTCAAGAAAACTGCTAATAGCTAGGTAATACAGTGGAATACTAAGTAATATACAGTAATAACATCTTGGTAAGGTTATAAGTGCCTAAAAGTGAGGAACTGTATAAAATGTTATTGCTTCTTTTAGTCAGGATGCAGCAAAAGTGTAAAAAAGTGAGCTTATTTCTAAATTTTTCTAGAGATGTATAAGAGAGAACTAAACTGCATTGCTAACTGCAGAGAGGGTGCATGACATAAAACATAGATACAAGTAGTAAGTTGTTCCAGGACACCCCTTTGGATATTTTGCAAGTACTGGACCCTTCTAAGTTCTACGTTCAACTGTTCACAACTCATTTAGTACTTGTTGTTCCAGGACATCCTTTTGGATATTTTATAAGTACTGGACTCTTCTAATTTCAAAGTTCAACCATTCATAGCTCATTAAGTCCTTGCTTTTTTTTTCTTCTTGAAGAGTACAGTAGATCTTTTGGACAGAAAACTCATTTCCAAGACCTATTGCCTATGATATTTTTTCTGCGAAAGTCAAATGATATGAAATGATTTTAAAAGTCAGAGGAAGACAGAGTACAGTAAATATTCCATCAGTGGTAACATCAAGATCAAAAGGCATGATGACCCCCCCCCCCTTGAGGCATATTGTCTCAAGTAAAGGATGGCTCATGGAGCCTATATCAATTTATATGGAGAAACAGATAAGACCAATAGTTAATAAGAAACAAAATATTATTAGAGACACAGAACAGTTTTATGTACATTGTCTGAGCACGTTTATTCAGGCAAATTTGCTCCAGCTGCTTTGCTAGTTACTTTGGATGTCACATCTCTTTTTACTGCAATCCTCAGTGAAGAAGGGATAGATTTCATTAGATTATTACTAAGGGAGGAGGGAGTGCCGAATGAAAAGATACAATTAAATTGTATTTTACTTGAGTTAATACTAACCAATAATGTTTTCACGTTTGCTAGGCAATACCTATTACAAAAGAAAGGAGTAGCCATGGGAACCCCATGTACTAACTCCTATTTGGTCATGGCATTTTGGGAAGAACATTAAATCTTGAATGAAAACAGGAATTCTAAGTATATAACATGCTATAAACGCTTTGTTAATGATCTATTTCTTATTTGGAATACCTCTGAGAATGAATTAGGTAACTTTCTGGAATATATTAACACAGCAACAGAGTTTCTAGAATTCACTGTGAAATGGTCCTGTGAATGTATAGAATTCTTAGATGTTCTTATTTCAAAAGATGAGGGACAGGTCGAACAGAACTATATAGGATACCATGCAGAAAGAGCAAAGTTCTGCATAGGCAGAGTATGCATCCTGCACATGTATATAAGAACATCCTTCTAGGACAGGGGTTGAGGGTGTCAAGACTTACTACTTCACATGAAGCATGTAAGATGGCCCTAAATTGATTAGAAAGTGAATTTTTAGAAAGGGGACATAAACCCCATGAATGCCATCATCTAAGAGATGAAAGTTTCATTGATAGGTCTAATAGAGTGAAACCACATTTTAGAGATAGAAGGAAGCAAAATGATGAACCCCAGATTGTAAGAACAGCCAAGCCTAACTATAACAGATGTAGAATGACTATACCCTACTCCTCCAACAATAGAGCTGTAGGTGATATTATTTTTAAGAATTGGAAAATTTTGACTGTAGATGAGAAGATTCAAGAAATGGTAGGTAGTTGTGTAAGTTTTCATACAAGAACAATAAGTCATTAAAAAGACTACTTTGCTATAATGATGGAGATAAAAACACTAAGAAAAATTTATCTCAGAGACATGGAACGTTTGCATGTATTGCAACCATTGCTCATGCATGCTTAATGGTAATTTCTTTATATACCCCACAACTAACATCAAATATGAATTTAAGCACTATGCCGATTATAAAACCAGAGACTTAATTTACTTAGCTACATGCAAGAGATGCCCTGCCTTCTATATAGGTAAAATGAATCATACTTTAGGAGAGAGAGTAAGAGAGCATCTATATGATATAAACAAGGAAGATGAAAGTAATGCATTGGCCAGACATATATTTGCCAATGGTTCTACACATAAGTTTGCATTTTTAGTGATAGAGCTCATTCATCGTAATGCTAGGTTGGGTAATTTAAAGAATTTAACAGAGAAAAGGGAGATACAATGGATCATTAGAATACAGGCTGATAAAGCCTATGGATTAAATGATAAAGTGTCTCTGAAACCTTTTTTGTTAGACAGACCTTTGAAGCATTAACATTTTTACATAATGCATATTTATATACATTTTATATGGTACATTTTTTATGATATATATTTCTTTACTCTAATAGGTATTACTATGTGCTATGAGTGGCACTGTAGCATTCATATTTTTATCATTTATGTATTTTTTTATTTGATGTTGGATCTAGTAATTATTTTTTTACTGCTGTTGGATCTACCAAGTATTTTTAAATCATAATGGATTATGTCAAAGTATATTATAGGGAGCATAAAGTTTGTAATATGCCATTGACATCTAAGCACTAAGATCAGAGACTGAAATGTATTTATAAATGTAATTGTGAATGATTCCTAACTTCATTTGCTTTTAATTGCTTATTTGCATATTTAATGAAGCTAAGCCTTTGATTGGTGAATTTGAGTATATAAGGGCAATGTTAGATAAGTTATTTTATAAAAGTCTGAAGAAGCATCTGTAAGATGCGAAAGCACTTATTTTTATTTACTTTTTTAGTTTTGTTAGAATAAAGTGTTTTATTGGTCTCTCCATTCACTGTGTATGCAAACTCTTTTTGGGTTTATACATTGGATTGATTATTAGAGGAGCTTTATTCACTAACCCCTTGTTGGTTTTACATAAATGATTTTTTACTCAACGAATATTAAACAAAGCATTCAAAACATTCAAAACATATTTCTAATTAAACAAAATGTTTGAAACTGTGACATATTGATAAAAGTAGTCAAAATACTTATAAAAATGTTTAAAATAACTTTTGAATCACATAAAATGCATAAAAAAGGGAAAATTAATGTATTTCTTTGCTATGTGCTTCTTTTTCATATTAATTAAAGGTATTCAAAATATCTGAAATGTGTAAAGTGTTGGCAAGTGTGTGCAGTATTATAGCACAGTTATTTCACAGAATACAGTAATTTCAAAGAGATTGCTGTGCAGTTGAATATTTTCAAGTGCCTGGTGTATGTTTGAAAATAATTACAAGGGGCAGGTATATACTACTGTTTGTTGGCATGACAGAAGGATTTCGCAGACCTGGTCCACTTGAATTTGATAATAATGTTGCAGAAAATTAGAGAGTGTTCGATCAAGAGTACAGTATTTTCATACAGGCTGCTTTTTCTGATAAAGACTCATGTACAAAAGCATTTATTCTGCTTAATCTCGTCGGTTCAGAAGCCATTTAAAGGGAAAATCATTTGCATATGCACCTGCTGCGTTTGCAGGGGACGGGGAAGACTGGCATATCGTGGTACTGGCTGAAACGTGGGAAGACCCCGAGTGCTTAAAATGTAAATTTAGAGAAATGTGCAACCCCCAAACAAATATGACAATGGAAAGGCACATATTTTACACAAGAGATCAAAAACCTGGTGAAACTTTTGCAGCATATATAACCAACTTGAGAAATAAGACAAAAACATGCAGATTTCGTGATTTGACAGATGAGTTGATAAAAGACAAGCTTGTGTGAGGTATTAAAGATGATGCAGTGGGAAAGATTTTGCTTTGAGACGGTGTTTTAACTTTAAACATGGCCATAGAGATTTGACAGATATATGAGATTAAAGAAAAGCACACAGATATGTGTACAAATGAGAAAAGCATGCTTGCAGTGCCTTCCAGTGCTAATGTTGATAGTATGCAGCACAAGGTTAAAAGATACAGGTCTAAGGGTGTGGTCGCTTCGGGAAAACCTAGAGCAGCTACACTAAAACCCTGGGCACACTCAGTAAAGCAGATGGGTGACTCAGAAAAACCTGTGACAATCCTCAGTCAATTGTCATAGTTGTGGAGGTAGCCATGAGCCCAGGTAAGAGAAGTGCTTATCATTTGGTCAGCAGTGCCACACATGTAAAATGTGGAATCATTTCAAAACGTTTTGTAAATCTAAAGGGGCACATTCCTTAATTAATAAAAGAGCATTCAAAGAGGCAAGTTGATCAATTAGAAAGCTGTGACCCTACTTTTTATGTTGATGGTGTGTCTGTGCTTGGTGAAACAGTCGTTGCAGTAGATTTGTGAGCAAAGAACAAAGTATTTTGTACTGTTTGGATTAATTGGAGAACTGTAGACCTCAAAGTTGATACTGGTTCAAAGTGCAATGTTATGTCAGCAGATGTGTTTGCTAGAGTAAAAGTTGGTGAGAAACTTGAACTGGCAAATTGTGCGAAGCTAACTGCTTATGGTGGTGAAGAAATTCAATCCAAAGGCCCAGTAGTGCTTTTGTGTTATTCTGCTGGGAACAGCTATGACTTGCAGTTTTACATAGTCAAGAGACACATGCAGTCATTCTTAGGCCTGAAGGACAGTTTGAAATGGGACTGCTTTCATTTAATAAAGAAGTCCAACATATAAGCATGTGTAACAACGAAAATTTCGCACACACTATTTTCTCTGATTATGATAATATTTTTGAAGACAGGTTAGGCAAACTCCCAGTTGTTTACTCTATAAAGTTAGACCAAGAGGTAAGCCGAGTCATCCAGTAGCCCTGCAAGGCAAAGTCAAGGCTGAGCTAGACAGAATGGTGTGCCTAGGAGTAATTTGTCCAATAGAAAAACCAACTGAATGGGTATCCTCCATGGTCGTAGCTCATAAGAAATTCTCAGATGATATTAGAATATGTATTAATCAAAGAGATTTGAACAAAGCACTAAAATGACCTCATCATCCAAGGTTACAGTTGAAGAGGTTGCCACTTTTATGCCAAATGCCACTGTTTTTTCCTGTCTTAGATGCACAAAGTTAATTTTGGCAAATTTTGCTTGATCAAAAATCTTCATTGCTAACCACTTTCAGTACACCATTTGGAAGGTACAGATTTTTGAGAATACCATTTGGGATAAATTCTGCCAGTGAAGTCTTTCAACATGCGATAGAACAAACTTTTTTCTAGCTATCTCTGTGCTATAATAGTAGATGATATTCTTGTAGGAGGCAATGGTGAAGTCAAACATGATAGAAACCTCAGGAAAGTTCTGGAATGTGCTCATGAAGTGAATCTTAAACTGAATCTTCAGAAATTTAAATTTAGGCTGCAAGAAGTTACCTATGTGGGTCATTTGTTTACCATTTCAGACTTACAACCAGATACTTCCAAGCAAACTGCAATTCTGAAGATGCCAGCTCCAGACAATGTCACAGCCTTACAACATTTTCTTGGCATAGTCAACTATTTGGGCAAGTTCATTCCAGATCTGAGTGACCTTTCAGGACTGCTAAGAGACCTGACATGCAAAGATGTAACCTGGTTCTGGTTGGAACAACACCAAAGAACATTTGATGTCCTGAAACAGAAAATTGCCAGTCCACCCACTTTATGATATTGTGATGTTCACAAACCAATAACTCTTTCCTGTGATGCTTCAGAGTTTGGTCTTGGCCCAGTCTTTCTTCAAGAAGGCAGGCCAGTAGCCTATGCATCCAGAACTCTAACCCAAACTGAAATGCAGTATGCTCAAATAGAAAAAGAGCTTTTCACAATTGTGTTTACACGTTCAAAATTCCATAACTATATTTATGGCCAACCTATTCAAATCGAGACTGACCAACAACTTTGGTCACTATTTTGAAAAAGCCAATGCACACAGCTCCTACAAGATTGAAACGCATGATGTTAAAATTGCAAAAGTACAACTTCAATGTTGTTTACAGAAATGTCAATGTTCTTTATCTCACTGATACTTTATCCAGATCACCCAGAAAAAAATGCTAAACAAAACGAAAATGAGAAACCTGATTTTGAAGTCATGGAAGTGAAAAATTTTTCTTCCACATGTCTTGATGAGCTTATAACTCACACAGCTTCAGATCCAATTCTCCAGAAGCTCAACCACCTTATCAGTCAAAGATGGCCGTCAAACCAATCATGTTTACCAATAGATGTGCGGCAGTATTTACCTTATAGAGATGAGGTTTTGATGGAAGATGATATCATTATGAAAGGTCCAAAAGTGATAATTACAAAATCCTTGCAACATGAGTACATTAAAATCTTGCATCATGGCCACCTAGGAACTGATTCTACCAAAAGAAGGGTGAGAGGACTAGTATTCTGGCCTTCTATGTCAAAAAGATATTGAAAAGGGACTCTCAGCTTGTTCTGTTTGTAATAGTATTAAACCACATCAACAAAAAGAACCACTTCAGCTAACCAGATTCCTGCACTACCTTGGTAGACAGTAGCTACTGATATCTTCAAATGGAATGGTCAACATTACTTGGTGTTAGTAGACTCTTATTCAAATTGGTTCGAGAATGACCTACTTCATAACCTAACTTCTAGTACTGTCATTATGAAATTGAAGAAGCATTTTTCTGTCTATGGTATTCCGCACAAAGTCATTTCTGATAACGGTGCACAGTTTACAAGTCAGCAGTTAAAAAGATTTACTAAAACATGAGATTTTGTTCCTGTTACTAGTAATCCTGAATACCCACAATCTAATGGCTTGGCTGAACATGTAGTTCAAAGTGAGAAATAGCTGTTGGAGAAATCCAAATGAGATAATATTGATGTTTTTCTTAATCTGCTCAATCTCAAAAACATTCCTTGCAACAATTTACTCAGTTCACCTGCTCAGAGACTTATGGCGAGACAAACCAGAACCACACTACCAATCAGTAAGAATTTGTTGATTTCAAGTAATAAAATCAACAAAGCAGTAAAAGCTCAACTCCTAAAGAAGCATTTGCCCCAAAAGTCCGACTATGACAAAATCAGCAAGCCTCTGAATCCATGAAAAGAAGGAGAGATAGTGAAGATGCAGACAGCAAAAGGATTTGACCAAATAGGACTCGTGAACCATTTGTGTGAGGAGCCAAGATCGTACATCATTGAGTCGCAAGGGATGGAATTCAGGCAGAATTGGAAACATTTACTATCAGTTTCCAAGCCAGTGTTACAGCATCTTTCCTGTAATGGAGGTTCTAATTCTCAGAGTGATTTGTCCAATGTTCCTGTTCCAGAGAACATTCATCATCTGTTCCTGTTCCTGAAAGTATCCCTGAAAATGCTAAAGCAGAACATTCCCCAGTGACTGTCCCTGTTACTAAACCCAGTTCTGATTATTATATTACATGGTCAGGTCGTACCTCAAGACCTAGACACCCAGATACACTGCAACCTGGACATGATTGTTATTTTTTATATATGTCTGTATAATTTGTATGCTCATCTAATTGTCATTTTCATTTTCATGACAGAATAGTCAAAGAGGGAGGATGTAGGTCAGAGTATGTGTTGTACCTTTAAGAGCAATTCCAGTCTATAGGCACGTGCAAACAAGAGTGCCATTTTGAGTGAGCAGCCGCAGTGAAAGCATGTATATGTGTAGCAATCAGTCAGTTAGTTTGTTTATGTTTTATGTTACAGTTATCCATCCTGATGTGTTTGTGTGTAATTAACTACTTAAATGAACACTCAAGCTTCATTGTCGTATTTGAATACACAAGTGACACTAATGACATCAAGCTCACTTCTCATCTTACAGTACCTTAACATGTTGTCCTCGTCTATTGCAACATGAGATGAAAGCGTACCCTAACATGATGCTTTATTCTCATCTTGCAGTATCCTTGATGCAATGCTCGTACCGCATGGCATCATACTCACACCTTATCTTACAGTGCCCCTGCTATCATACTCACACTGCATATTACAGTATCCCTAATATCACACTCACATTTCATGCTACAGTACCCATGTCAAAACTCTCTTCTATTACAGTACCCCTAACATCACCATCTGTCTTCCTAATGCAGAACCCCAAATATCACTCTCACATCTCATGTTACAGTACCCTAACATATCATTCACATCATGCTACAGTACCCACATCATGTCTAATGTCATAATATGGTACCCATGATATAAAATTTACATTTCATTTTACAGTATCCCTTATATCACTCTCACACCACATCTCACAGTACCCCTGACATCACAATCACAACTCATGTTCCAGTAGCCTCTCACACACACACTCACACCTTGTCCCTTGTCTTGGTTTACAACTAAAGATGAACAGGCTGGGTAGTTAGTTTATATGCTTTATTACATAGAAACACATTAGGATGAATAGCAGCAGTACAAAATATAAACAAACTGATTAACTGACAGACTATGCAGACATGCATGCTTACATCTCAACAGCTTACTACAAAATGGCAGTCAGGCTCGCATGTGCTCAGTATTTATACATTGTGCAAGCCCATGGAAAGCTTCTTAAAAGTATACACACATATTGATCTACAGCACCCTTCTTTAATGAATTACCCACAATAAAATGACATTTGGAAAAAACATGCAATTGTATAAACAATAAGAAATGAACAAAACACTTATGTCCTTATGTCCAAGTTGCCACGTATCTTGAATATGGTCTGGAAATGCGACCTGATCTAGTGATATAGCAATTAGAACTGGGTTTAGCAACAGAGACAGTCATTGGGAACAACAGATTCTGGAGTTTCGGGATTCTTCTCAAGAACAGGGATATTTACTGGAACGTTTTCTGGAACTGGAAAGCTGGATAACTCACTCTGAGATTTAGAGTCTTTCTCACAGGTATGATACTGCAATACAGGCTCGGACACCAGGACCAAATGTTTCCAATTCCGCATAAACTCTACTCCTTGTGATTCCACAATGCACAATCTCGGCTCTGGACATACACTTTTCATGATTCCAGTCCAATCAAAACCCTTCGATGTCTGCATCCTCACTATCTCCCCTTCTTGTAATGGATTGAGAGGTTTGCTGGTCTTATCATAATAGGACTTCTGGGATAAGTGCTTCTTCAACAGATTGGCTTTCACTGATCTCTTGTTCTTGCCACATGGAACCAATAGATGGCTGCTAATTGGTAATGTGGTTCTGGTTTGTCTCAACAGAAGTCTCTCTGCAGGTGAACCAAGATGTTTATAATGAGGAATATTTCTGAGATTCAAGAGATTCAAGAAATCATCACTATCATCTTGTTTCGACTTCTCCAGTAATTGTTTCACACTTTGAACTGCATGTTCTGCTAAACCATTTGACTGTGGGTACTCAGTGCTGCTTGTAACATGAGTAAAGTCCGACTCTTCAGCAAATCTTTTGAACTGTTGGTTTGTAAACTGTGTACCATTGCCAGAAATAACTTTCTGCAGACTACCATTGACTACACAAATGGCACTTCATCTTAGTAATGACAGTATTGATGCTAAATTAGGAAGTAAGTCAATCTTGAACCAATTTGAATAAGAGCCTATTAACACCAAGAAATGTTGACCATTCCATGTGAAAATATCTGTAGCTGCTGTCAACCAAAGTAGTTCAGGAATCTAGTTTAGCTGAAGTCATTCTTTCTTTTGATGCAGCTTAGTACTATTACATACAGAATAAGATGAAAGTACCCTCTCAATGTCCTGTGAAATAGAATGCCAAAAGTACTAGTTCTCTTGCCCTTCTTTTGGATGAATCAGCTCCTGGGTGGCCACGATGCAAGATGGTAATATACTCTTCTTGCAAGGATTTTGGAACAATCAATTAAGGATCTTTCATAATGATAACATTGTCAAACAAAATCTCATCTCTGTAAGGAAAATAAAGTTGCAGGTCTACTAGTGAACAAGATTGCTTTGACAGCCATCCTCAACTGATAAAGTGGTTGAGCATCTGTAGAATTGGATCTGTAGCTATATGATTTCTAAGCTCATCAAGATGTGTGAAAGAAAAATTTCTCACTTCCATGACTTCAAAATCAAGTTGCTCATTTTCATGCTCTTCAGTGGTATTTCTGGGGGATCTGGAGAAAGTATCAGCAAGATAAAGGAGTTTGCCTTTTGTGTAGACAAGACTGAAATTATACTTTTGCAATTGTAAAATGATTGTATTATTGATATACATTTTTTGTAACTTTGTTCGTTATTGTTCAGCATTTCTTTTTGGGTCTCCACTGAAAAATGACACCCCAGCCCAGTGGACCAACCCAGTTAACAAAAGACAAATAAATAAATAAATAATAAATAACTAATTTCAACATCATGCATTGCAATCTGGCAGAAGCTGTATGCATGGCTTTCTCAAAATAATGACTAGAGGTTGGTGATCTGTTTCAATTTGGATAGGTCCACCATAAATATAATCATGGAACTTTGAACATGCAAATACAGTTGCTAAGAGCTCTTTCTCTATCTACAGATACTGCATTTCAGTTTGGGTTAGAGTTCTGGACACATAGGCTACTGGTCTACCCTCCTGAAGAATGACTGCGCCAAGACCAAATTTCAAAGTACCACAAGAAAGAGTAACTGGTTTGTGAACATCATAATATCTGTAAGTTGGTGGACTGGCAATTTTATGTTTCAGGACATCAAATGCTCTCTGGTGTTGCTCTGACCATGACCAAGATACATCTTTGTGTGTCAGCTCTCTGAGCTGTACTGAAAATTGGCTCAAGTCTGGAATGAACTTGCCTAGGTAGTTAACCATGCCAAGAAAACGTTGTAGGGCTTAAACATTTTCTGGAGCTGGCATCTCAATAATAGCTGTTTGCTTGGAAGGATCTGGTCATAAGTCTGGAATGGTAAATAAATGACCAAAATAAGTAACTTCTCATAGCCTGAATTTGGACTTCTGTGGATTCAGCTTAATATTCACTTCAAGTGCTCTTTCCAGAACTTTCTAGAGGTTTCTGTCATGCTCAGGTTCACTATTGCCCCCTACTAGAATATCATCTACTATGATAGCACATGGGTACCCAGAACAATTCTGTTCCACGGCACGCTGGAAGACTTCACTGGCAGAATTTATCCCAAATGGCATTCTCAAAAATCTGTACTTGCCAAAAGGAGTACTGAAAGTGGTCAGCAATGAAGACTTATGGTCATGCAAAATTTGCCAAAATTAACTCTTTGCATCCAAGACAGAAAAAACACTGGCATTTGGCATAAGAGCAGCGACTTCTTCAATTGTATGAATTGGATGATATGGTCTTTTCAGTGCTTTGTTCAAATATCGAGGATCAATACATATTCTGATATCATCTGAGCTTTTCTTATGAGCCACTACCATGGAAGATACCCATTCAGTTAGTTCTTCTACTGGACAAATCACACCTTGCTGTACCTTTTTATCTAGCTCAGCTTTGACTCTGTTCTGCATAGCTACAGGAACTTTCTGGGCTGGTCTGATAACTGGACTGACCTCTGGGTTTAACTTCATGGAGTACACAACTGCCTAGTTTGTCTTCGGAAAGATCAGCATAGGTAGAGAGAACAGACAGGGTGAAATTAAAACAATGGCCTTTTAAGCTAACATAATGGACTTTCTTATTACATGAATGTAGTTCCATTTTCAAAAATTGTCTGAGGCCTAATAATGACTGCATGTGCCTTTGACCATATAAAATTTCAAGTCATAGATATTCTCAGCAGAGTAACATGAAAGCACTACTGAACCTTCAGTTTGAACTTCTTCACCACCATAAGCAACAAGCTTCGCACACTTTGCCAAATTAAGCTTCTCACCAACACATACTCCAGCAAATGTTTCTACTGACACAACATTGCACTTTGAACCTGTGTCACCTTTGAGCTCTACGGATCTTCCATTTATCCAAACAGTACAAAATACTTCATTTTTTGCCCAAAAATCTACTGCATCTACTGTTTCATTAAGCACAGACAAACCACCAATATAAAACGTATGATCACAGCTTTCTACTTGATCAACTTGTCAAGGTTTTCCCTTGACTCAGCCGATACCACTATATGACAATTTTCTCCCTCTCCTACAAATACAGCAGTTGCATACACAAATGAACGCTCTCTTTCTATGGCTTCTGAACCAGCTAAAATAAGCAGAATAAATGCCTTTGTATGAGCATCTTTATCAGTAAATGTTGCTTATATGAAAATATCATACTTTTGCTCAAACACTCTCCAATTCTTTGCAATATTATTATCAAATACAAGTGGACCTGGTTTTCAAAATCCTTCAGCCATGCCAACAAAGTATGCCCAAACACAATGAAAATATGATATGTCCCTTGTAATTATGTACAAACATGCACACACAGCCAGTACTTGTAATAACATTCAAATGCATAATAAACTCTTTGAATACTGTAGTTTGTGAAATATGTTTTGAAATGGCTGTTTTTATGTGAGATAACTGTACTGTAATACTGCACAAATTTGTGAACACTTCATACACTTCAAATATCTTGAATAGCTTTAATTAATGTGAAAAAGCAGCTCATAGCAAAAATGTGGTTGATTTCCTCCTCAGTTTATACATTTTATGCAATTCAGACTTTGTTTCAAACATTTCCATAATTATTTTGAAGATTTTTATCAATATGTCAATGTGTCAGACATTTCATTTAACTAGGAATTTGTTTTGAGCCTTTGGAGTGCTTCATTTTATATTTTTTGGATAAGAAATTATTTAAGTACATTTTGATACCTGAAATTGGTTTCTGACTTGTTTTGCGAGTTATACATTAAGTAGGGATGATTCATTCCTCTATATTCCTCCACTATTAACAGGGTGTCTCTATATTTTGAGTCTGGATCCCATTCTGACACCATGTCATTTGTTTTGGTTTACAATTGAAGATGAGCAGGTGGGGTAGTTTGTTTATATGCTTTATTACATAGACATACATTGGGATGGATAGGAGCAGTACAAAATATAAAGAACTGATTAACTGACAGACTACACAGACATGCATGCTTACATCTCAACAGCTTACTACAAAATGGCAGTCAGGCTTGCATGTGCTCAGTATTTATACACTTGTGCAAGCCCATGGAAAGCTTCTTAAAGGTATACATGCATATTGATCTACACACCTCATGAAACATACCTCTGATATTACCATCATACCTCATATAATGTGTCCCTGACAGTATCCCACACATCATATTCATACCCTACATTACACTACCCCTCATAGCACTCTCACACCTCATGGCACAGTACCCCTCCAGTCATACCTATGCCTCATGTCACTGTGTTCCTGACATCACACTCACATATCATGTCACAGTACCCCTAACATATCACTCATGTCATGTCACAGTACCCCTAACATCACACACTCACATAGCATGTTACAGTACCTCTAACATTACTCTGATACATCGTGTTACAGTACCCCTAACATCACACTCACACATCATGTCACAATACCCCTAACATTACTCTGACACATCATGGCACAGTACCCCTAACATCACACTCACACATCATGTCACAGTACCCCTAACATTACCCTGAGACATCATGTTACAGTACCCCTATCATCACACTCACACTTCTTGTCACAGTATCCCTAACATTACTATGACACATCATGTTACAGTATACCTACCATTACTCTGACACATCATGTACCTAACATGTACCCCCTAACATCACACTCATACCTCATGTCACACTATCCTGACATCACATTTATACTTCATGTTACAGTACCCCTAACATTCGGTTTATACCTCATGCTACAGAATTACTCTCATAATGCTCACTCCATACTACTCCTCTCATTATACTCACAGCTCATGTTACAGTTCCCCCTCTCATTATGCTCAAACTTCACACCTCACCCTTGACAGTGCAGTTATAAGTCATGCTACAGCACCCCTGATATCAGGCTTATACCTCATGTTACAGTACCCCTCTCATAATACTCACACTTTATGTTGCATCACCCCTGATATCAGGCTTATACCTCATGTTGCAGCACTCTTCTCATGATACTCACATCTCATGTTACAGCACTCCTGATATCAGGCTTATACCTCATGTTACAGTACCCCTCTCATAATACTCACACTTTATGTTACAGCACCCCTGATATCAGGCTTATACCTCATGTTGCAGCACCCTTCTCATGATACTCACACCTCATGTTACAGCACCCCTGATATCAGGCTTATACCTCATGTTACAGTACCCCTCTCATAATACTCACACTTTATGTTACAGCACCCCTGATATCAGGCTTATACCTCATGTTGCAGCACCCTTCTCATGATACTCACACCTCATGTTACAGCACCCCTGATATCAGGCTTATACCTCATGTTGCAGCACTCTTCTCATGATACTCACATCTCATGTTACAGCACTCCTGATATCAGGCTTATACCTCATGTTACAGTACCCCTCTCATAATACTCACACTTTATGTTACAGCACCCCTGATATCAGGCTTATACCTCATGTTATAGTACCCCTCTCATAATGCTCACACTTTATGTTACAGCACCCCTGATATCAGGCTTATACCTCATGTTGCAGCACCCTTCTCATGATACTCACACCTCATGTTACAGCACCCCTGATATCAGGCCTATACCTCATGTTGCAGCACACTTCTCATGATACTCACATCTCATGTTACAGCACCTGACATCAGGTTTATACCTTATCTTATAGCATCCAACTCATCATGCTGATATCTCATGTTATATTATCCTTGATATCAGGCTTATAGCTCATGTTACACCATCCCTCTCTTCATGCCCCTTTCATCATGCTTATACCTCATGTTGCAGTACCCCTCTCATGATACTGACACCTCATGTTACAGTACCCCTGAAATCAGTTGCCCATTAAAATTCTTCATCCATTTTCAAACATCTGTGGAACCCCTTGGCATAGCCAGAACATTGAACTGCATGAATATTTATAGCACAGATCATCTAGTTCCATCTGAAGCTCTGTGAAAGGAAAACCACAAGAGAAAAATACTACCATTCCAATCACTTGGAATATGTGTGAAAAATGCTTTTAATGCAGTTTCTTACATGGCTACAGTTCCTAGGTTATGTTTGCATTAATACTTAAACTGGCATTTTAGATTTTATATTGCACCATAGAGAATAAGTTGGGAAAATTATGCTCAAAACAATGTTCCAACACAGAATGCTTTCTTTCAGAATAAAGTATTTCTATAATCATGTTGTTACATTTTAATGACATGATTCCTTTCCCTTAATTTTCTTTTTTCATAGTTTCTACTAACATTTCTGCTTATTTTAGACTTAATTTACATTGATATACATGCATAGAATAGTAAAAAAAATATGTTTAGTACCAAGGTTTAAGGCTGTCAGCTTCTAATGAAGTTATTCCAATAGTTCTGTGTGTGATTCCTTCAGTTTTGCAAACGGTGTAACATTTAAGCATGCCATTGCTTAAAGACAACACTTTTGCCTAGTGGTTTAACCTGTTTAACAAACAATAAACCAAACAAAAAAAAAATGGAAGAAAGAAAGAAAGGAAGAAAAAGAAAAAAAAAGTTTTGTTGTTGCTGAGAACAGATAACAAGATTAAAACTGTAATCTCTTGGTGATGAAGGATGCACGCTGCAGAGTGAAATACTTCCCAGGAATAGGTCAATAAGCAGTATATGAATGCAGTGTGAAAATGCTGCTTAAGGTGCCTTTCTACTACCACCTCCTCCCACATTATAAGTATGTTTTTTGGGAGGTCCTCTACTGCAGCCTTTTTAGGACCTCATAAAATATGCCATCCAGTGTTTTTATGATCTTCCTATCTTTTTATTAAAGAATTTGTTCTATTAAAATTTGTCATACTTCCCTTAATTCCCACCCCACACCCCAATCCAGTCCAAAAAAAAAACAAATACTCTGGACTTTGCTTCATGCAGCTAATACTCTTCAAATAATTGTAATGGATCACTTTACTATATGAGCTCTACAAATAAGTAAAGAATTCTCAGCTGCCTAACTCATATCTTCCATACCTGAAAGAATATTAACAATATGGAAAAATATGGACTTTTTCCTAGTTTCCTACCCAAAATATTTTTTATTTGTTAACCAAAAAAGTCCACTAGAAATAATTACCTCTTTTCAGGAGCAACTCAGAAGTCTTGCGTAAAAGTTATCACTATCCAGCAATGGACACACAAGCCTGAGGTCCACCCTTGAAAGGACTAAGAGTGTGCCATCCAAGTAGATATGTACGTACAGCCTATGGAATCAGAGTATAGGGATAGCTGAGTGCCTATGTACACTCGCCTGAATTAGGTAGCTCTATAGTGCATACCCTGTATGGTGCATACTCTGTATTATTAGAGGATGAGGTTCCATACACCCATCAACAACACTTTGATTCTTTTCACTATTGGTATATATTACAGCCCATAATAATGAACAATAATGTTAACAGGTTCCTGTGTTGTCCAAAACAACAGCCAATACATAGAGTGTTACCTTTTATCACTCAAGCAGGACAAACTGCTAGCCTTTCTTTCATTTTCAGACTACTGTCTCCTTTTCTCCCTGTTCTACAGTATCTTGAAGCTAATACACTACATACTTAACAACATAAGGACATTTCTGCTTAGTCTTCCTGGAATTGTGTACTGTTGTTTGTAATTCTTCTTTTAATCTATCTGAGCTTGTATTTATCAATGTCCATCTGATAGTTGTTTATTATCTCTGGAAGCCTTCTTCCTTTATGTCATAGCCAAAGCTTTCTGATTGCTTTTTTTCTCAATACTGTTGCAATGCTGATTCAGTGGTTGGGCCCTGCTCTGTTCACCCTTGCTATGCTTGAGTTCTCTCCATTCCCCAAACCCTACCCCCAAGTCCCACCCACTCCTCCTATTCTACATTTAAACTACCATAACTGCACCCCTACACTTCTCCCAACCTATCTCTGAATCCAGTCAAAACATAACCCAATAGCAGTTGCTTTACAATTACTATCTATCACTCATTCACTTAAAGTGCTGCAACCCAGCATGTCATTTTAGATATTATACTGCTAGAGTTATAACTAGTCTTATCCTAGAAACATTTTCTAGTGTAAACTATCTTCAGCAAAACCTTTCTTATATGGCATACAAAATTATTCTGACTCAAACCCTAACAGTGTGCACCCTGAGCATATTAGCACTGTTTTATCAACTACCATATCTTCCCAGTAAATATAATTAACATTCCTGCAAACCAGCACTTATTGGACCAATATTTACCAAGTCTATAAATCACCCCAGCACCCACAGTCTGCTAACAAACCTTCTTAGACTTTTTCAATAACGGCTATCTTAAATCTAAGTATATTGCCATACGAAATCCAATAGAACTAAAACACAAATGCATTTGACTGCATTCTTTCCTTCATAAAATTTCCAGCCAGAAATCAGTGGAGACATTCATCCAAACCTTGCCCCACACAAAACCAAAAAAGAAAGAAAACAAAACAAAAAAAAAAAACGAACAGCACCAAACTAAATGTACCATTTTCTTTTCCTCTCCCATCCCCAAATTTCAGCCTTCTCCTCCCAAATATTAATCCCAGACATACATGCTTATATGGATCCCTTCTAATACTTGAATGGCCATATAATCGAATTTCATTTTCACGAGATAGAAATTGTGAAAACAAAATGCCCAAACAGCAAGTTTTTCCCAGGGCAAGTAAACACTTGCCCAACATGCCCTTTTCTACATTGTGTTGTGATATCAGAGTCAGTATATATAGTTGGGGGGGTTGAGAGGCAACCCCCCCACATTGGGGGTTGTGGGGGGCATAGCTCCCCACCTAGGTGGGTTTTAGTAGTCTGGTGGGTGTTTCATTGACGTTTGGGCAAGTGTGTACTTGCCCTGGGAAAAATTCATCATTCAGGTATTTTGTTTTCATGATTTTCATCACGCGAAAATGAAATTCAATGATATGGCCATTTGAGTATTAGAAGTAGATCCTCACCAGACATAGTCACAGCTGTAAAAACTTAGCTGAAAAAAATACATAAATGACATGAAATTATCCCACCTGGTTTTGGTATAATTAGGGTTTACAAGACAAATAAATGGGCAGGCAGATTTGTCAAGATCTACAATAATTTCATAAACATAACCACATATGCACGGTGGATACCACAATTTAATAATGCAGTGCTACTTATATCACACCTCAAAATCAATGATAGGAAAATGCTCTGTTTAGCAGCCATGTATATCTAACAAGGTAAAAACATTACCCCTGTGGAACATATTCTATACTGGCTGTCCTACTATCATATCCAATGTGAAACAATAATACTAGCAGACCTAAATATAGACTGTCAGCTTATCACTGATGTTCCACCTATATCCAACATGAAACAATAATTCTAGGAAATTTAAATATACACTGACAGCTTATCAATAGCAATACCCCATCTGATCCCGTATAATCATATATGACTTTAGACAGTTAATTAAATGGATTAGTAGACTCCACAAAAGCACTGGTAGGCAATCAACCTTAGACTAGTAGACCCAAAAAAATTAGGACAGCCAGTAGCCTTCTAGACAGCCTAAGTGACCATCTACCTACTTACGCATTCAGATGTTACAATATTAAAGATAAACATATAATTTACAAGAAAGTCTGTAACTCAAAAAACTTTGACAAAGACAGTTTTATCAACACTCTGACAGAACATAATTGGAAAATATTACAATATATGCCCTTAGAGTCTGTTGTCACATCATTTTCAATAGACTTGCCCTAGTACATGTCAAAAGGGTCAAATCCAATCGTGCACTATGGCTAACGATGGAATAGTAGAAATAAATGCTATAGCATGACAAATCCTAGAAAGAGTGGCACAAAAATAGAACACAAAATACATTTCAGCTTTTCAGACACCTAACGAATAGGGCAAAATATCAAATAAAGCAAGAAAAGCAAATCTGTTACAACATCCTCCAAAATAAACATCAAAGCAACCCAAAACTCTTCTGGAAATCCATAAACAAACTTTTACATCCAGGCCAAACTACCACCCACACCCCTACATCCAACAACACTACTGATTCAATTACCACACAATTTAGCAACTATTATACACAAACAACAATGTCCATCACAGACATTAATGCCTCCACTATCCTCTCATTACCTGCAGCCTCTGCTAAATATCATCAGCTATTTGACTTCAGCCCAGTACCTACCTCCTACATAAGCTAATACCAACCACTCTAGCTGTGGACCAGCTCCACTGACACTACTTAAAAATAGCTGCAGATATAACTGCTTTTCCAGTCTCTATATTGATAAATATATTCATATCCAAAAAATACATTCCTTCTATTTGAAAAAAAATCTTTTATTATATCTTGACACAAAGGTGGCACATCTACAAAGTTTAATGACTACAGACTTATTGCAATCCTCTCCTTTTATCAAGAATACTTGAAAATCTATTTATGCTTAGCTTTTACATCACTTAAATTCAAATAATCTGCTGTCTGAAATGTAGCATGGTTTCTGCAGATCAGAGTGTGTGATGGTGTACCTTTAAAACGAATTCCAGTCAGTGGGCACGTGCATATAAGTACTGAACATGTACAAGCAGGAGTGCCACTTTGAGTGAGCAGCCAGAGTGAAAGCATGTACGTATGTAGCAATCAGTCAGCTAGTTCATTTAACTTTAATGTTCCAGTCATCCAAACTGATGTGTTTGTATGCAATAAACTACTTAAACGAACACCCAAGCCTCATTGTCTTATTTAGATACACAAGATGAGCGACATGGTGACAGAATGGGATCCGAAGTCAAACCATGAGGCGCACAGTCAGTAATGGATGAATATACAATAGTGGATGGTCCCAAGCTCAAACAGCTCGCAAACAGGTCAGAAACGAATTTCCAGGTACTAAAATTTGCTTACATTTTTTTTTTATGCAACAAATTCAAAATGAAGCATTCAAAATGCTCAGAATGAATTTCTAATTAAATGAAATGTTCAAAACTGTGACATATTGATAGAACTATTCAAAATGATTACGAAAACATTTGAAACAATATCCAAATCCCATAAAATGTATAAAAAAGGGAGAACAACCATATTTTTTTGCAATCAGCTACTTTTTCATATTAACTAAAGCTATTCAAAGTATCCAAAGTGTGCAAAGTGTTAGTAACTGTGTGCAGTATTACAGTACCGTTATTTCGCACAGTACAGTCATTTCAAAGAGATTATTGTGCATTTGAATAAAAGCACCTGGTGTGGGTAAATATTCATACATAATTACAAGGGTCACGTTTTTTTCACTAACCCAGTCACTTTTATTTGATAATAATATTGCAGAAAACTGCAGAGTATTTGAACAAGAGTACTATATTTTCATACAGGCTGCTTTTTCTGACAATGTTTGAGCAAGAGTGCATATTTTCATACAGGCTGCTTTTTCTGACAAAGACGCATGTACAAAAACATTTATTCTGCTTAATCTAGCTGGTTGAGAAGTCATTGAATAAGAGTGTTCATTTGTGTATGCACCTGCTGTGCATGCAGGGGAGGGGGAAAACCACCATGTTGTGGTACCCGCTGAAATGTGAGAAAACCTTGGGTACTTAAAATGTACATTTAGAGAAATGTGTAACCACAAATGAATATTACAATGGAAAGACACTTATTTTACACAAGAGATCAAAAGCCTGGTGAAACTTTTGCAGTATACTGACTTGAGAAATAAAGCTAAAACTTGCAGATTACGTGATCTGAGAGATGATAAAAGACAGGCTTGTGTGTGGTGTTAATAATGATGCAGTGAGAAAGATTTTGCTTTGAGCCAGTGATTTAACTTTGAACAAGGCCATTGAAATTTGTCAGATATATGAGATTACAGAAAAGCACAAAAATATACTTATAAATGAGAAAATCATGCATGTAGCTCCTTCCATTGCTAATGTTGATAACATACAGCACAAGGTTAAAAGATACAGGCCAAAGGGTGTGGCAGCCATAGCCCAAGCTCCAGCAAAACCCAGAGTAGCTACATAAAACCCAGGGCATGCTCAGTAAAGCAGCAGGGTGACTCAGCAAAACCTATGGCAAACCTCATAGTCAAGTGTCATAATTGTGGAGATAGCCATAAGCTCAAACGAGAAAAGTGCTTAGCTTTTGCTCAGCAGTGCCACACATGGAAAAAGAATCATTTCAAAGGGTTTTGTAAATCTAAAGGGGTATATTCTTTCATTAAAATAGAGCACTTAAAGAGGCAAGTTGATCAAGTACAGAGCTGCAACCCTACTTTTTATGTAGATGGCATGTCTGTGCTTGGTGAAACAGTCACTGCAGTAGATTTGTGGGCAAAAAGTGGAAGTATTTTGTACTTTTCGGATTAATGGGAGACCTGTAGAGCTGAAAGTAGATACGGGTTCAAAGTGCAATGTTATGTCAGCAGAAACGTTTACTAGAGTAAAAGCTGTAGAACAACTGGTCAAGAGGCACGAGCAGTCATTATTAGGCCTATAGACAGTTTGAAAATCAGACTGCTTTCATTTAATAAAGTTCACTAAGTAAGTTTGAATGAGAACAGCTCAAATTTCACCCAAACCGTTTTTTTCTGACTATGCTGATATTTTTGAAGACAAACTAGGCAAACTCCCAGTTGTGTACTCCATGAAGTTAGACCACGAGTTCAGCCCAGTCATCAAACTGGCATGGAAAGTTCCAGTAGCTGTCCAGAACAGAGTCCAAGCTAAGTTAGACAGAATGGTACAGCTAGGAGTAATCTGTCCAACAGAAGAACCAAATGAATGGGTATCTTCCAAGGTAGTAGTTCATAAGAAAAGCTCAGACGATATTAGAATATGTATTAATCCAAGAGATTTGAACAAAGCACTAAAATTACCTCATCATCCAATGCGTACAGTTTAGGAAGTTGCTGCCGTCATGCTAAATGCCACTGTTTTTTCTGTCCTAGATGCAAAAAGTTCATTTTGGCAAATTTTGCTTGATCAAAAATCTTCACTGCTAACCACTTTCAGTACATCATTTGGAAGGTAAAGATTTTTGAGAATGCTACTTGGGATAAAATCTGCCAGTGAAGTCTTCCAACATGTGATGGAACAAAGTTTTTCTGGCTATGCATGTGCTATTATAGTAGGTGATATTCTTGTAGGAGGCAGTGGTGAAGTCGAACATTATAGAAATCTCAGGAAAGTTGTCAAATGAGCTTGTGAAGTGAATCTTAAGCTGAATCCTCAGAAATTCAAATTCAGGCTGAAAGATGTTACTTATGTGGGCCATTTGATTACCAGTTCAGGCTTATGACCAGATCCTTCCAAGCAAACAACAATTCTTGAGATGCCAGCTCCAGACAATGTCCAAGCCCACCAATGTTTTCTTGGCATGGTCAACTATTTGGGCAATTTCATTCCAGATTTAAGCCAACTTTCAGCACCACTAAGAGAGCTGACATGCAAAGATGTAACCTGGTCTTGGTCAGAACAATACCAAAGAGCATTCGATGTTCTGAAACAGAGAATTGCCAGTCTAACTACTTTGATATACTATGATGTTCACAGACCAGTGACTCTTTCCTGTGATGTTTCTAAGTTTGGTCTTGGTGCAGTCATTCTTCAAGAGGGTAGACCATTAGCCTATGCATCGAGAGCTCTAACCCAAACTGAGATGCAGTATGCTCAAATAGAGAAAGAGCTTTTGGCGATTGTGTTTACATGTGTGAATTTTCATGATTATATTTATGGCTGACCTATTCAAATCAAAACTGACCGCCAACCTTTGGTCACTATTTTGAAAAAGCCAATGCACACAGCTCCTGTGAGATTGCAATGCATGATGCTCAAATTGCAAAAGTACAATTTCAACCTTGTTTACACAAAAGGCAAACTTCTTTATCTTGCTGATACTTTATCCTGTATTTTCCTGGCATGCATTGGAAATGAAGGAGCAGATTCTATTGTGGCAGTGGTAGCATTACTGCTCAGCACTGTTTGTTGAGGTGGTGGTGCTGCAGTAGCATTGTCGCCTCACAGTAAGACGTCCTGTTCGATTATCAGCTAGAGCATCTTCTGTGTGGAGACATGCATGAATGGGCATACCTTCGTTGAAGGTTGTGCGTCAGGGCCGGCAACTTGGCACGTAAAAATCTACTGCCAATCATTAGCAGACCAGAGATCTGCTGTGGCGACCCCTAACCGGGAAAAGCCGAAAGACACAACAACAACAACTGTTTGTTGTGCATCATACTAGCTGGGAGAGGGGACCAGCACAGCCCTGACAATTACAGCAGATGAGTGCATGCTGTTGGAATCTCATACCGTACACTATCCGACCCAGCACATACAATGTTCAAAGGCCTATTATGAATAGCACTTGACTGGAAGTGGGTGTACTCATTAGTATAGGGGGAAACGGTAGGGATGCAATGGATAAGGATTATACAAGGAATCCTCAAGTGATCCTGCTCCACTGCATTTGAAGATTTTATGAATTGGACAGAGTTGTATATGCCCATGTTTCTGTATGGGACTACTGGTCTCAGTAGGAAAGGATTATTTACATCAACTTCAAAGAGATGAAATCAGCTTAAAGAGGTGTGGGAATATTCAGGGAAGACTTCCTTCTATGGCCACTACAAATCAATATTGTTTTCTGCTGACTT
>NC_056745.1:1326603461-1326690914 GCF_019279795.1 Protopterus annectens | reverse complement strand
TATCTTAGCATTTTGGAAGTATCATATAAAAATATTTACTTCAGCACTGACAGCCAAGTACAGAATAATAGAGGTATATCTTATGGTTCCATCACTTGTAATTAAAAATAAAGAAGCAATTTTAAAAAGCTTTTATTTTTTGCTTAGACAAACAAAATAAATAAATATCCCATAAGTAGAAATCTACCCTTGGGTCTCTCAGCTATTTTTCTCAGGCAAATGTGGCTCTTGCCACTTTCCAGGTTGTACAGCCTTAGGTTAGCCTGACTGATATCAACATATATGATCACAAAATAGACAGTGCCACACACTCAAGCCCAATCGTACAAAAAAGACAAAATAGATAATCATGTAGGGAGTGACTCTAAAGATAGCAACTAAAGATATTTTCAGTGATCACTATGGAATGTCTTTTACAAACATCAAAGGTAGAACTACAATTGAATTCTGTGTACTGGAAAGGTATGGATATACAAGTGCAGAATTAGTTCTGCTCAGAAATCAATAACTGTTGCACTTCTAATTCATTAACATTTTATCAATTAACATATTTTAGATATGTCAACCAAAACCCAGTGAGCCACTGTATGTTACCTCAGTGTAAACTTACTACTTAATGTCTTCATGCATTAAAGAAAGACAAGCTGTCTGTGATCAGAGAAGGTTGAACAAAATGATGCCACATATCTGCTTATTTGTCATCTATTATGAAAGGTTTAGCACTTCATATTGGCTTGTATTAACACTGATATAGAATGCAGCATCCCTTTTTGGCTGCGGTATCCCATAGTGACATATTTGGAACTGTCACATTCCATAGTGCTGATCACTAAACAGATTGACATATTACAAAAGGGATGATTACTTGAAACAATGTGATACTGAATGAGTTTTGATGCACTGCTAATGCTATTTTAAAAGAAAGTAGAATATAACGCTTACTGTAAAAGTATGAGCACTGGGTTAACTGTGAAGAGCTAACTTCTCTTTACTGACTGCTGAATCATAGTGAACACCAAAGTGTACTTATTTATTTCTATGTACCTGTTCACTGGGATAGAATACTGTTCCCAAGGATCTTTTATAAACTCAGCCCAGGAGAGCTGTCTAGATAAGTGACTTATTCAAAGTCACACAAAAGGGAAATAGAGGATGAGGGGATCATACCCTGGACTACAAGAAGCAGTTTGTTAACAGCACATAAGCTTAATCTTCTGTACTTTCTGCAAGACTAAGTACTCAGCACCATAAATTAAATTTCAAGGAGCTGTTTTAATCACATTTAGGTTACCTAAACATAACAAACATTTACATGTCTGTCTCTAGAAGATACAAAATAGTTTATTAATTAATTATTGATTGATTGATTTCCAGTTTGTTTACTGGATGGGTCACAACCCTTGTACTTGTGCAGTGACAGAGACTGGTTCAAGGCTCCAGAGAATACCCTTGCATTACCAGGCTATAATTCATACCACACCTTTCGGCCACCTAACCTGGGCCAAAACACTAAAGGCAGAGGCATGTCCATATTCATTAAGGATATCCACAACTCCAGGCTAGTTGCTCAGCATAATGCTTCCGAGATTATCCAAGTGCAACTAACTCTGGGCAAGACCGCAATCCAAATTGTAGCTTGATACAGATCCCCCACCATGGCCCAGGATTCCCACTCCTCATTTCTTGATACACTGGAAAATATTAGGGAACAACCTAACACCCTAATAATGGGCGATTTCAACTACCCCACCATTAACTGGGAAAACTACTCATGTACCAACGCTTGTGCTCAACGTTTTCTGGAATTCACAAATTCCAATGCCTTGGATCAACTTATATACATCCCCCACCAGGGGCAGCAATATCCTAGACCTGGTCATTACCAACATGGGCAACCGGTGCTCCACACCAGAGGTCAATTCCTTGTTGGTCAGATCCGACCACAAGCTAATCACCATAGATATCCACATCCCTCCCCCACCCCCATTAGGGAAACAACCGTTAAAAATTTCTCCAAAGCCAACTTCATGCTTCTTAAGACAAAAGTGGCAAACTTCACAACACCCATGCTGATGGACAATAGAGGTATGACTGCTGAATCCTACACAAATACACTTTATAAGTACTTACACAAGTGCATGGATCATGCAATCCCTAACAGAACCAAGATGCTATCCATCAAAAAAAGGAAGGCAATCTGGTGGTCCCCTACCATAAACGAACTCTACAACAGGAGAAAGAAACTGTTGCAAAAAAGAGTAAAATCCCATGATTGGAGCTGAGATCCCTCATAAACTCATCCAAAGCTGTTTACGAAAATAAAATCACCATTGACTCTAAAGACAACCACAAAGCATTCTATAGCTATGTCAAGAATCTCAATGGCAACACTCAGATCTGCTCTGAGTTACAGCACAATGGCACTAAATATACAGAAACAACTGATATTGCCAACATCCTGGCAGATAGGTTCAGTGCTAACTTTACCCCCTTCTCATCCCCTAAAGGGCCCATCTCTATACCGGAAGAATGCAAAGTTCCTGTAATCATGGCTGCACAGGTAAAAAACATACTCTCCAAAGCCAAGAACACAGCATCCATGGGACCTGACAACATCCCAGGCTGCGTTCTACATGAACTACAGAATGAACTGGCACCCCATCTAAGTACCATGTTCAATCATAGCCTCACCTCTGGCTATGTGCCCACTGAATGGCGCACAGTGACAGTTATCCCACTCCACAAAGGAGGAACCACCACGGACCCCGGAAACTACTGCCCCATTAGCCTGACAAGCCTGGTCTAAAAGGCTATGGAATGTATCATCACGGAACTTATAAACAGTGACATTGGCAATCTCCAAACTCTGGACCCCACCCAGTTCGGGTTTGTAAAAGGCAGATCATGTCTCCTAAACCTGATAGACTTCTTTGAAGCGGTCACCAAAGCCGTAGATGAGGGTAAGGTGGTTCACACAGCCTATCTAGATCTCGCCAAGGCTTTCAACACCATCCCCCACTCTGGAATTATAGATAAACTCACTAAACTAGGTATAAATCCCTATGTTACAAGATGGGCTGCCAAGTGGCTCACTGACAGAACCCACACTGTGAAAGTAGCAGACTCCAAATCCAACTTCAGACCAGTGACAAGTGGAGTACAACAGGGTTCAATCCTGGGTCCTCTCCTGTTTGGTATCTACTTCTCTGAAGTACAGGCTAACAAAGAAGGTCTTTGGCTAATGAAGTTCGTAGATGACTGCAAACTAGGAGCCATAATCAAAACTCCAAAAGATGTGGACATCCTACAAAAGGGCCTCGCTGAGACAGATGCCTGGTGTCAAAGCCATAGCCTCAAGCTCAATGACAAAAAGTGCATTGTCATCTCTTTTGTTAAAAAATCTGTACCCATGAACTACCACATAGACAGTAGTCTACTTAACACCGTGACCTTGGGACACAGGTGGACAGTAGTCTCTTCTTTGATAATCACATCGCCACAGTAGTCAGGAAATCCTTCTACATGGCACACCTCATCACAAAAGGTTTCTCATCCAGGAAAAAAGAGGTTATTGTTCCCCTCTACTCATCACCCATTAGACCCATTATAGAGTACAATGCCCCTTTTGGTATGTACCTCACAAGACATCTACAACAACTGGAAAGGCCACAGAAATACCTCACAAAGAGGATTACTGGCCTCAAACAAATGCCCTACACAGACCTTCTCAAAAAACTGCAGCTTTACTCTGTCGCATATCGCCTACTCAGAGGCGATCTCTGCCTAACATACAAAGCTATGTCAAACCCAGTGCTTTTGGACATGCTCCACTTAAAGAAATCCCAGCCCCTCCGAACTACACATTCTATGGACCTAAACCTTATCACCACACTAAACAGAACATGCTGGAGGGATATATTCCTGTCCCAGAGACTTCCCATACTCTGGAACAAACTACCTATCTATATCAAACAAAGCTCCTCATTAGCACTCTTCAAGAAAAATCTTGATGATTGGATAGAAGATAGGAAATTCACCCCTGGGATCACTTCTGTGGCTCGGCTCGACAGTGGCACAGGAAAATAATTTTCTTGGGTGGCGAAAGCCAGGGTACCTTTTGGCTAGGCTTATATAAGCCCTAGGGCCAATAGCCTAGTGCCTACCTATGAACCTATAAAAACAGTACAATGTACAAACATGATACATGGCAAGTACAGAACAACACTGGGGAATGTACAAATTATTACATTACAGTGTTAATGTGCAAAACCCCTCTTATACTGTACAGTCATAATTTGTACTGTGTAAATAACACATATCCTATACCATCAAAATGAAATGCACACATATAAAAAATGTATTCCTATACACGTTTACAACTAGTGGATTGGCTTGTAAAAGTAGCTAGTCTGAAAATATTAGCAAAACTGTAAACTGTACATAGAGGGAAGTGCAGAAATTATGGTCAGCTTTGTGAAAGCAGGTGCACCTAGCCTCTTTGTGTAGGTGGTCATTTAAGGATGTCTTGAATAATTTCAATGTTCAATTGTCTTTGACATTATTGAGTAGGTAATTCCATAGTACAGGTCCTAGTCTAGAAATTGCTCATTTTCCTATTGAAATTTGGAATTTACGACAAGACAGGGAAGGAATGTCATTCTGGCTATTTCATACCGTAGGCTTGTTCCCTAAAGAAACAGATTCTTTTAAGAGAGACACAGTACCCAAGATGAAGAATTTTGAATCTGCTATTTTACTTTATGCAATTTGTAATTTCTGAGTGTTGTTGGAGAAGACCAGGCAGACATATAGAAGGCAAGCAATATTCAAGTTTGGGAATTAAGACATTTTTGGCTATAGTCGCACATACAGTAGGTGAAAGTGCACACAGTGAGAGCCAGGATAGGCTCTGGTTACCAAGTGACTCTAAATTGGATTAAGTGGGTAACTGAAGAATGAATTAAAAAATGAATAAATGAATGAGCAAATAAATGAAATTAGCTATAGGGTCTCTCATCCACTTTTACCTACTGTATGTGCAGCTATAGCCAAAAATGTCTTAAATAGAATTAACACTGAAACTAGAGAAGTAATATTTTGTATCATGAATAATTAATTAAACAAACTGTGACAAAGTCAAAAGATAACATGGATATGGTTTGTAGCCCCACCCCTGTACTCTTGACATCCCCAATGTCTAAATATGGAAACATCACTGTCATGTTGGTTCAAAGAATATTTTAATATAGTTTTGGAATTTTAGTGTTAAGTACAAAAAAATATGGAACACAGATTGTCACCAAGGAAGAAAATGCAGCTGACTTTCATTTAAAGTTATTGCTATATAACATACAAGCTGTTTTACACTGACAATAAATACAGTGCAATTGCATTGCTCTGTTCATGCAGAGCAGTAACGCAACAAACATATGTAAATAAGTGCTCATTAATATGTATGAGAACATTATTTGAGGTCTCACTTATTTATACTGTAAGATCTATTTGAAGTTTTACTCATCTGCACACTTCCTATCAGAGAAGATCTGAATGAAATTATATGTTGGGCTTGTATATCCATGTAACACATTGTTACTATAATGAATGCCATGGCCTTGAACAGCAGCAATAACTGCCAGTTGCAACTTGAAGCCATTGTGTTAAAAACTGGGATTTAAGTAGAACTACTAAAGATCATAGATATGTTTTGTCACTTAATTCTCAGTGTCAGTGCCAGTAGCTCAGCAAGTAACCCACTCCCCTTTAATGTTGGAGGGTCAGAAGGCCATAGGTTCTACTTCCACCACAGGTGATTGGATTAATTTTCCCTTACTGACACTGCAGTGCAATAGTAGGGGGTGTTGCCCTCCTAGGTATACCATTCTTCACATTATACTCCCTTTCTGCCAGAGTTGTGGCAGCTCAGGTGGAAGTGAAAGATTCCATAACACTAATACAAGAGTAGGGTCTTCATTTACATATTTACAAAAAATTACAATATGTCTACATTCACACAAAGAGCAGCAAAATATACAGACATCAAGTCTAGCACCCACCTTTCCCATAATAAAAATCTTTCTTTCAACATTTTAACCAAATCCCATTTTTTTATTTAGAATATTTCTGCACAACTATCTTTTCATAAGCACAAAAAACATGGAAATTGTCTTCTATCAACATTGTCAATACATGCATTATTGCCGTTAGAGCAGGTATAATGGCTGTACAATAGGCTCCATATTGTAATGTCACCATTTGTAAAGTGGAAAGTCGAAAGACCAGAATAAAAAGGTCAAAAACTCAGAAGAAGACCAAATATCAATGATCGCTCTTCTCCTTTAAACTTATTTTTTGCAGAGGCAAGCCTCCTTGCACCCCCCTACACTGCCTGAACTTATGTATACTAATTACAGATCACCATACCTCTGAGAAAAGGGAATATCTGAAGAAATTGACATCTAGGACTTAGCATAAGTAAGTCCATTTTTCTGGTCGTTCATTTTCTGTGTTTTGGGACTTGGTCTAGTTGTTCCCGGTATTTCAAATGGTTACCGTACAAATATCATGTGTATGTCAGTTTTCTCTAACCCATCTTTTTGCCATATAGGCTTATTTTTTTCCAAACTTTTTAATGCCTGTGACATTCCAATAAAGCTTAAGATGTTGCCTCTTCTGTATTACAAACAACACGTGTCCTTTCTTCAAACTTTTTACATTTCAGTTCACCTTTTACAATTTATTCAACATTAGCTTGCACAGAAAATTCTCACATTCCTGTGTATGTTGAAATCTCATTCTTGTCTTTTCAATAACAATTGTAATGATGCCTGATAACTCATTCTATGGACTTACCTATACTATTTTCTGTTTGTTTACATTGATAACCTTGAAACTACATCGGTCAACCGGCATATGGTCGACTTGCAGTTTTCACGTCGGCAGAATGTTGAACTGAAATTGATCGACTACACTACATGGAACAGATAGTACAATTCGAGCATTTGGGTTCGACATTGTGCAGGGGGAATCGCTGTTCACTGAGGAACAGGGAATTAGCCCATTTCCTCACTGAAGTGCAATTTCGGAGTTGATATATTTAATGTGCAGGGAGTGTGGGTGGGTGCAGCACCCCATATGGGGGGTGCACAGTAGAATTAACGTACTATTGACTGTACAATTTAATCATAGTTAATGTGCATAGCAGCAGGTAAGTGACATCACCTCCTGGTATGCCGAATATATCGAGCCATGGTTGTCGATGTATTCATTTTCACTTTAGTTTAATTTTCTGCATTCAGAATTCGACATTTAGAGTCGACATTTTAAACGGTCAACCAAAGCGGATTCGAAATGCCAATAGTAAACCTTTTCCATTACTGTGTCATACTATAAGGTACTATTCTTAACCCTCATTTTCTCATACAATCTCATTTTTTTTAAGTTTACAAAAGGTATTCATCACTGTTGCCCGTCTCTTTAACTTACTTTGTTTTTCCATATGCTAAAAACATATCCCCATGTCTATTCCTCAACAGTTTTCTTCAAATCTGTTAATTAACATAAGTCAGAATCCAAAAAATAGTAAAGAAAAACATAAAAAAATGTGATTTCCTAAGGCTATACCACCTTTGTTTTTGTATTATATAAGATTCATCTACTTTATCAAATTCAAGCATGTTCCTCAGAAATCAGAAAAATATAACTGTAACAAATTCTTTCTTACTTTTTCAGAAAATATAAAACCTCCTAAATTAATTAATTTATCTAAAAGAACAGAATGTATTAAATACATTTTTCTCAAAAGGCAATATGTATTTTTCCATGTTGCTATTATACTAGCCGGGTTTTATAATGCACTCTCCCATTGTACTATCTCTGTATCCTCAACAGCCAATTTTTATTCCTAACTCCTCAATTTCTTTTAAGTTTAACTAAATTCCACTTACTTTTAGGATATCCCCAAACCCCTGCTTTTCTCTCTACTAATGTCTAGCCCCACCCTATACTGTACATTGCTGAGACTTGTTCATACTTCTTTTACTCAGATATTATTTCTGACCGCTACAACATCACCTGCCTAATTCAAACCCAAAGAGAAGTCATCCCCTCCTATGTACTATACTCTAGCTGTACTAAACCAATTCTATATATTGGATAACTCCACTTATTAATAGGCTAAGACAGAGTTCAGAGGGTAACTCTGCTTGACATCTTTATCAGCTTTAATATTATTGCCTATCCAATCATCTACAAGAGGCTTCACCCAAGACCTGTCCAAAGCAGCATGAAAAGATCTAATTATTCTCCAGAATACACTATAACTGTAACATTTCCCACATGCTATTATGCATAATGCCATCATATGACTTTCTTATACCACATGCAAATATTCCCCATATAATTCAACTTTTCTACTTCATTAGACAAAACTATTGTGTATGCATATACCTCTTCCCTTACCACTTCCTTATTGACTTATCCAAATCATTTTTGTAAAATACTCATAATAATTTTATAAATCAGTCTTAACATTTTTCTATAATAATTTTAAAACATCTAAATAAATATATTTGTTCCATACATCTACTTTAAGTCATTTGTTAAGGATAATCAAAAATTGTTTATATACTTCCTTCTTTCTTTCTTTCTTACTCATCTGTTCAATAAAAGAATAACTAATACCATCTGCACTAGGAAATATGCCCACACACCTTATTAATTGCTCTAGTCATTTTCTCTAAAGAATTATCTTTTTTGTAATTTGCAGTTTGTACTTTCTGAAAAACATGTCACATCACATTTTAACCTTTGTACAGCTCTTACTTTCTTATATATCTTTGTGAGATCATGTTCTCACTAGTTCTGAATGCTGCAAATTTTATTAATACATTTTTTAATCAAATATACTGTGCAATCCCCAAGCATGGCCGACCTTTTATTTTGGCACTGATTGCTAAATCAAGTTTATCAATATGTGTTTATAAAATACTAATAATGCACCTTCATGTCAGCCAAACAGTACTTAAATTCAGTTATCAATAACTTGCAATTGCTGAGCATGCAAATCCAAGTATCACTATTATCTACTCTACTCAGTCTTGCTCCCAATTTTAATTTATCACTGCTCATTCAACAAAATAGTTAAACACATAAATTAAATGTACAGCCTAATTTGAGATTAGTTAATTAGAAGCCATATTATTTTATTTATTCTCTACTACAAGCCCTAACAATTTGGCCAGTGATTTCTTACATTGTACTGGAGTCTACATTATTTAACAGATATAGATCTTAGATACTTTGCTCTATGTCAACATCCATTTCAAGCTCAAATCCCAATACAACATCCTATACAACCAATTTTCTTACTTTGAAGTTCTGTTTCTGATTTGTCATTCTTTTTTTTTTTTTTTTTAAATATTTTTATTCATTTCCAAAAACAAGAAAACATGAATGCAGGTTATTTATGACAATGAAGTATTTACAAATTATTTAAAAAGGTAGGCTAAAACCTCTAAACAGATATCAAACATTAAAACCAAAGTAAAGTATTTACAAGGGTGTCTATTGTTGACATATAATTGACTTTCTATACAATTGTTTCCTGATTATAATCTGCTGCAGTCATTATTCTCCAGTTACTTTTTGCCATGCTACGTATAATGATGTAGTTCTTTCAGTTCTTCCTTTAATAGTGTTAATTTCCAATTGCGATACTGCTGACACCATATTCATGAATTGCTTAAAAGTTGGAGAAGCTTTGGATTTCCAGTTTGATGTAATGTTCTTCCTTGCAATAGCTAGGAGAGTCCATAAGATTACATATTTTGTTCTTGGCACACAGTCGGGTACAGGTGCATTAAACAAAATAATAGATTTGGAAATCTGGAATTTATCATTGAATACCATTTGCAGAAAATAATTTATTTTATCCCAATATGGTTTAATCAAATGGCATTCATAGAACATATGTTGCCAGTCTGCTTTTATTGATAAATCACATCTCCAGCAGCCAATATTTTTCTTAAACATAAGTTCTATTTTATGAGGGGTTACATAAGATCTGTGTATGAATTGCCATGTAAAAAGTCTCCAATGTAATGAAAGTGATGTCTGCTTTGGAGAGAGAAGAATTTGTTTTTTTATCTCTGTCATTTGGCACATGTCCATTAACTGATCTATAATAATTCCATATTTTGTCATTATTATGCATTTTTATTTTTTTGTTTGTTTTATAAATAGATGATAAGTATCCCTTTCCAGTAATGGGTTGATTCATTAGTAATATTATATGTTTTATAAAGTTAGGAACATTTTGTCTTATTGATGGTTGCATTGTTTCTTGTTTGCTTAATATATACTGTCTTAATTCTTGTACATGTAACCACGAACTATCTTCCATATTTAATTTCTGTTTAATCTGGTCTATTGTCAGAGGTTTTCCAGAGTTTGGCAATTGATGCCAATATATTAATCCCTTTTCTTTAAGCATGTTGACTACTTCCATATTAAATGTTATTATATTACCTTGTGTGTACACTACTGGATATAAAAGAAATGACCATGCTTTAATATCAGGATTGCTATTAATAAGATTTTGGGAAATTTTTTATGTATAAGTAATGTATTTGGAACTTATATTTTTATTCTTATGTATCATCATATATTCCTTCATCAGCCATAGAAAATTGTTTGGTATGAAATCTGTATACTTATTTGCTACTACAAATCCTGATTTTAACCAGATTCTCTCATGAACTAGCTTCCATTTTCATGTATATTTTGTATTTAGCCATAATGATATTGTTTTAATTATGGATGAATGCAAATATATTTCTATGTCTGGTAAACCTATACCACCTATATCCCAATCATCTAGATGATACTTCATAGCTATCTTTGGTTTTTTTTGGATACCATAGGAATCTTACCATTAAATCATTTAATTGTTTTAGGTGCGATTTAGCTGGTGGCAAAGAACAAGCTTGTATGACATAAAGAATTTTTGGAAATATGATCATTTTAATTATATAAAGCCTTTCTTCCATTGAAAAGAAGAATTTATTCCTTCTTTGTATTAGATTTTTAATATTATTTAAGGTCTCTTTATAATTTGTTTCAATTGTAGTATCTAGGTTGTTAGTTATTATAATTCCCAAGTATTTAATTATATTATCGGTAGAGATATATTTATGGTATTTTTTATTTAGATCTTTTTGTTAGTATTTATAAGCAATACAATTGTTTTGTTCTCATTAAATTTACGACTTGAACAGTTTTGAAAGTTTTGAATTGAGTCCCATAATGCTTTTAAACTGCTATTATTATTTTTTAAGTTAATTAAAATATCATCAGCAAAAAGTTGAATTTTAAGCTCTAGGCTGTTGTCTAGTTGTATTCCTTCAATATTTTTATCCATACGTATATTATTTGCTAAGGGTTCAATGACTAGCGCAAACAATAACAGAGAAAGAGGGCAACCTTGTTTTGTGCCCTTAGTTATTTTAATAGATTTAGACAGACAAGATCCCAGTTTTATATAAGCCAATGATTTTTCATATAATGATTTTATTAACAAAGTGAAGTTGTTTGAGAAGCCATATTCTTCTAAAACTAACCACAGATAATCCCAGTTCACTGAATCAAATGTGCTATTTATGTCTAAGCTAATAACATTCATTTTGTTTTTTGTGACATTTATATAATTAATTAAGGAAAGAATTATTTTAACGTTGTCATAAGTGTTCCTATCTTTTATAAAACCTGTTTGATCCTCCTCTATCAAAAGTGGTAGTAATTGTTTTATTCGAGCAGCATGTATTGCCATAAAAATTTTATAATCTATATTAAGAAGTGAAATGGGTCTGTATGATGAACATTCACTGGGATCTTTATTTTGTTTCAGAATTGGTGATATTAATGTGTACTTCCAAGAAGGAGGAATGTCTTTACCATTTTTAACTGATGTAAAGACATTCAATAACAACAGCAAAGCCTCATTTGATAGTAATTTAAACATTTCTGGGGTGACATTATCTATACCTGGAGCTTTGTTTAATTTTAGCTTATTTACTTCAGCTTTAAGTTTTGTTATTGTTATTTGTTTATCTATTAGTTGTACCTGCTCCTCTAATAACCTAACTTTAACATTGTTTTGGAGAAAAGCTTTCCATACTGAATGTGTTTCTGTTTTCTCATTTTGATTATTAAGTTTATGAAAAGATAGCGTAAAAGCTTCTAATATTCCTTCTAAATCAGATACTTTCTTTTTGGTTTCTATATTATGTATTTCCTTGATTTGATTTGTTTTAATAATCTTTTTAGTCCTATTTGCTATTCTTCATTGGTTTTTAGGGTTCATTGAATAGTAACATAGTTTAATTTTTTCTAAGTTGATCATTGTTTTGTGGTGTAGCATCTCTGAGTATTTTTTATTAGTATCTTCTAGTTCTTTTATTAATTTGGTGTTTCCATTTTGAACATCAAGCTTTAAATTATCTACTTTTGACTGTAATTCCATTAATTCTTTATTCCACCGTTTTTATTTTTATACCATCCCACCACTCTTCCATATAGGTATGCTTTCAATATATCCCATATATATATTTCAGATACATCTTTTGTAAGATTGATATCTAGGAATGTTTGTGTCTCTTTAATATAAAATTCCTTAAAATCTTTGAGATTTGTTATGTAAGATGGTATTCTTGTTACTGATATCCTTCTCTTGAAACATAAGTCTATCTCAAACGTTATGGTGTTATGGTCTGAAAATGGACATGAAATTGTCTTGACTTTATTTAATTTAGAGGTTAAATCCTTTGTTATGTACACTCTATCTATTCTAGAGTATGTATTATGTCTATGGGAAAAATGTGTAAAGAATAGTGAATCTGGGATAGCATACTCATTTATGTCAAGTATATTAAAAGTTTCAACAAACTCAGATAACTTTGTTAAAGGTGATCTCTTACGTGTAGTTTTAGTATTTGTGTCAGTTTCTTTTATAATGCAATTGAAATCTCCAGCTATGATTAAATTGCCTTTGGTATATTGTACAATGTCTTCTAAGTGTTATTTGGCCACTCTAACACCTAGTCCTGGTATCCAATAAATATTCACTAATGTATATATCATTTCATTGATAGATATTGTCACTAGACAAAACATTCCTGAGTTGTCATGGAACGTGTTTATGATTTTAGGCATTAAATTAGTGTTTTTCCACAAAATTGCTACTCCCCTTCGCTTCTGATTATAGGTGGAACTTACTAGTATTGTATATTTTTTATTGTTTATTTTATTTATGTCTTCCTGTGTAAGGTGTGTTTCCTGTAAAAATACTAGTTGCGCTTCACATAGCTTTAAATATCTATAAAGACTTCCCCTTTTGCAGCTATTATTTAAACCATTTACATTAAGAGATATACATTTTGCAATTGGATTTATATTAGCTTTGCTTTTATCCATATTCATATACTCGTAACAATGTGTAGATGTGTGTACATGAAGAGAATGACTTGTTCTTTCTTCTTCCAACAGTATTACAATAGATTATAGACACCCAATAAAAGTAAATTACAAGATCATAACTGAGAACAATATAAGATAAACAACCACCAAACCCCTCCATGAGAAAAAACATTTCATCCTTGAATGATCTAATCATTCAAGCGATCTCTCTAAGTCTGCATTTCAGCTTCCTCCCCTGGCCCCGCCATATGGTAGTTTTATAATGAAAAGTATCTTATATATCTTTTAAATATACATGTATCTGTCTTTACAGATTACTTAAATACAGTCTTTATCTATTTTTAATATTTTATAAAACACAAAGGCAACACAACTATACATAGATTTAATACTTAACTATTTGGTTTTGTTTACATTGTAAAGGAAAATCTTTTATTTTAATATATCTTTTGTGTAGCAATAATGGTTATGCATCTTAAAACTAATATGCTTGCTGTCTATCTCCCTTATAGCGTGAGTGGCATTCATAGGTATCAAATTTATTGTAATGGTCTACCTATATCTTCTTCTTCTTCTTCTTTCGGCTTTTTCCCGGTCAGGGGTCGCCACAGCGGATCACCTTGTCCGCACATTGAATGGCAGTGGAGTTTTACAGTGTCGAGTTGCCAGCCCGGCGCCCAACCTTCCACAGAAGGCACACTCACACGCACACCTAGGGCCAATTTAGAGTGTCCAATCCACCTGCAGCATGTCTTTGGGATGTGGGAGGAAACCGGAGCACCCGGAGGAAACCCACGTGACCACAGGGAGGACATGCAGACTCCGCACAGAAGGCACCCCAGCCGGGGATCGAACCGGAGAACCTCTTGCTGTGAGGCGGCAATGCTAACCACTGCACCACCGTGGCCGCCCTAATGGTCTACCTATATATATATATATATATATATATATATATATATATATATATATATATACATATATATATATACATATACATACATACACATAAACACACACACACATATATATATATATACACAAATACATACATACACACATATATGCATACATACATAAAAAAAAAATGTTAAGCATTATATGCATCAGTTAACCATGCCACAAGTTGATTAAATCAGAAAGTATCCGTAACAATGAATATAACATTACATTTGTATTGTCATTTATCAGTAATCTTATAGTTTTCTTTTAATTCAGAAAGTCATATTTTAGTGGTATGAATGCTACTAATTTGTTTTTAGCATTGGTATTATATAGTTTAAGACTATATTTCTTAGCAATTCCTATATATTTATTAGTGCCACTGGCATATTTCATCGCTAGTGTACCACATATGTCATATGTCAAATAGCAACTCAGACTCCCTATGATATTACAGGATTTATCTGCAGCATTATAACTGTAAGGTTGGAAAATATGAGAAGCAAAGTAGGCTTTAAATATGCTATAACACAATTGTTTGGTACTTATTACTGTCAACTCTTCTACATATACAGGAAAAGATAACCTTATATGACCATCAACCATTTAATTCATTTTTCTCTTCATTCTTCTATTCTCCATTTTTAATAAATATTTGTTTCTATTGTGGCTTCTTTGAATTTAGTGAGGATACTCCATATCATATTATAGATAATATACAATGTTCAAACAGAGAACATGTCCAATATAGAGACATATTCTCAACTCAAGTGGTCCACACCATATATTTATAACACTGCAGTCAGAAATATACTAATGAATATGCAATAACTAGCAACTTTGCAGCATGTGTGTGTCTCTAACAAGTACATACCTATAGGAAATTAAAAAGAATAGATAGCACGCTCTTGTTCATAATTAACAAATGCACACAGCCTGGTATTTACTTTCATAGACAGAAATTAGACCTGTTACTTATATGCATATCAGGTACCAACAGCAATATGTTAGTAAATGCCTATGCTATTCAAATCATATTTTAATGCTGATTGATATGAGATGTAGCTGACAATGGCTTTAGCGTTTGTGATGTTATATAATATATATTCAGTATTATAAGTAAAAGTATGTTGCATGTCTATTTGCAATCTAAGGTTCAAGGCCGATCAATTTAGACATACAAGACAATCTTTTTAGCCTTGGTTATATAATGGGAGTTACTGTGTCTCTACACAACCATTCATTTTCATTGAGGATGTTCAATATTAATATAACTTGCCTTTAATAAAAGCATACTTATAATTCAGCAGTTCTTTCCTATAGATATATATATATATATATATATATATATATATATATATATATATATATATATATATTGATATATAACAATATCATAAGCAAGTCTGAGATTTTTTTCTTGCTCATTACTGCTTAATGATTGTGCTACTTGAACAATTTAATATTTACAGAGTATTTTGATAATTAAACAGCAACTCCTTTTTACCCTTAAAATGCCTAATAACACATAGCTACATTCATGAACCTTAATTGACTTACTATCTTTAAGGTTGAGTACACTAGCTGCAGTGTGTTTACAAATATGTTATATAGTTCCAGTCAAGGACTTAAATATATTAAATTTTTATAAAATTAAGTTAAATTATAGTAATTTACATGGGTGATCTTATCAGAAAAGATTATAGTAAAGTCTGTATGTGTTAACTATTCATACAGTTTCTTCCAAGTGATATACTTCTTTTTAAGCTTTGTGTGCTGTTTATGTGTACAATTCAAAATGAATAACAAATATTACAATATAATAAAATGTCATGTATGTGTTGATACCTTCTAAATTCATTAGGTACTTCAGTGTACTTTTAATATTTGTTAAAACTGTAAAAGCACTTTGCCATCTCATAAATAGTGTGCTGGTTACTTTAAGTAGCTTAGTAGCTAACACCACACCCATACTGTCTTGTTTTAATGCTGACATCACTCATGACTGTTTACTTTCATAACACACTGTAATGGATTCTAACTGAAGAACCTTCATTCAGGGGTGGTAAAATAAGAGTTCCCAGCTCATAACCATGGCGGGAAGACAAAAACAAAGGAAGTGAAGTTTTTAGGGCTTTTTTTATACTGAACACCAGCTCATTAAACTTCTATTAGTTTTCTTAACATTCAGGGCAGATATACAAGCCAAACAGTTGTTTGTTAGTCAAAAAGGCACTTTTAGCATCAAAGAATAGATAATTACTTTTCAAGGCACTTTTTGACAGTTACCACTGTCAGTTTTTATATATTATTATGTGTATTAAATACATCAGTTTAGATATTTCATGCAGCTTAGTGTAAATAATATAAAAAGGAATCATGCTCATTTAAACACACCACATTAATATGTCAGTGTAAATACATCATATTCTATACTAGCAGTAAAAGGCAGGTAATTTATAAATGAACTATCTAAACATCATTTAGAGTTAGAAAAATCATGACTGTAAGTATTTACACTGTAATAGAGAAAGATATGTTACCTTTCTTTCTTTAGGGTTGTTTCCTTTAGTTATAAAATATCCTGCTTATCTTGTATTTATATTGTTTCAAAGACTGGCACATGTGTAAAGCATGAATGCTTTCAAAGAACTTTTTTGCCTTACAGAGCAAATAGAAGACAATAATGTTTGTGTTTTTCATATGTCTTTTATCGTTTCTTCTTCTTCTTGTCAGCAGTGTTCCATTCATTTTTTTCTATGTGACACTTAACCCCAAATTGGGAGAAATCCATTTCTTCCACATTATCCAAGGTTTTATTAGCTGAAAGATAAGAAACTGTTGCTTGCAGAGTGTCAAAAGTTTTAGGACCTTCAGTAAAAAATATTTTTATTCTTGCAGGGAACAGCAAGTGGACTTTAAGTTGTCTTTTTTCAATTCCTTTATCAGAGGGAGATATTCTTTTCTTGCAGTTATAACTCCAGCAGAATAATCATTATCAAATCTGATTATGTTGTCTTTGCATTTAACTGGAGAAGTTGACCATGCTGTTTTTAAAATAAGTTCCTTGTCCTGTGATGAAAAAAACTTTACTATTATTGATCTCGGGTGATTTTTTTGATTTGATGGTTGATGAAGCAGCTCTTAATGATCTGTGGGCTCTTTCAATTCCATAAGAAAGAGCTTCAGGCAATTTTAAAACTTCTGGTAACCAGGTAGTAAGAAAAGTCACCATGTTATCTCCCTCTGTTTTTTCTGGTAGCCCATAGATGCAAAGGTTATTTCATCTGGACCTGTTCTCTAGATCCTCTATTTTATTTTGTAATGAAGCATTTTGTTGTGATAAAAAATGTAGCTGAAGATCTTGTTCTGAGAGTCTGCCCTCAGTATCATTTAAGGATCTCTCTATGTCAGCTATTTGAGACTTCTGTTGCATCATTATTTCTTGTAGTTGCTGTATTTGTTTTGTAGATCTCTCCTCAAAAGTGTCCAGTTTGGTATTTATTTTGTCAAATTTCACTGACAAGTCTTGTATAACATTTAATAAAGACTGTATCTCCTTTTTCATCGTCTGGTCCTGTGTGGTATGCTTAGAAAAGCTCATTTTCAGTAGATTCAGATACCTTCCTTCTTGTTTTTGACAGGAAAAATAATGTTTAAAGCCAATTTTTTTTCACTGTAGATTTCTAGTGATATTAGTAGAAGGAATTCAACAAAATAGGTTTGTCTAAATATCTAGTTTTTAAAAATTCCTGTCAGAAATATCTTTTGAGTGCAGAGCTGAGAAAAGATGCTGCCAACCAGTCTACCTCCTAGCCACGCCCCCCTGTGTTTCTGATTTGTAATGGTCCTCAGTTCCACATTTGCTATCTCTGTAATCATTTTCTCCACCCTTATTGATAGTTTCCCTTTGATTTCCCATTTTCTAGTTATAGCTTTCTTTGATACTATCATTCTAAAGGTAGCAACACTTTCACTTCTATTTTAGATCAGCTCAAAAGAAGCATCTCTATATTGAGGTTAAGTTTTCTTTCACATATAGGACTTAACATATTATTCAAGCTGTGTTTGTAATAAAGCAATTCCTTACCATCACAGAAATATTCTCATAAGAACCTCTTTCTGAACTATCACATATACAACAGATGCCTTTTGTCTGTGGAAACATTTTTCCAAGTCTCATAAGATAAAGACATATTTTTATAAACATTTCCTTGCAAAAATGTTATTTTTTTTTTTTTATTTAATTGCATACCTAAGAGTAAAATATATTTCCCTCCACTGTTCAACTGTAATATTTAATCACTCACTGCATGCTATTTTTTTCTTTTGTACTATATTGTCTTTTCAAATCTAATATTGTCTTATATGATCTACTTCTTAGTCTTTTCCAGTCTTCCATTTCTGTTCTAGCCTCCATTATAAAATCTACTATTTGTGGTTTAACAAATTAATTCCAACCTTCAAATATATGTTCCTGGGTGATTATTTGGCTAATGACCCAAGGGGGTCTGTTTACGCTCAGCCATGCTTCCCAAGGGGGGAATCAATATCTGCACTTTGTACCTGTGAGGTAAATACTTTAACCATATGACAACTCCTTAATCCATAAATTGGTACTAGGCTAGTTGCTTTTCTGGACCATTTCAAGCCTAGCCAATCTCCCTTTCAAAGGTGAGAATCAAACCTTGCATTTTATGTCAGTGTGGTAAACACCTCAGTCATTATACCAGTCCATAACCCCTAAACTTGAATCCTTGAACTCTAATATTAGACTTATGTATGCATGTTGATCTGAGTTCAATAACCCAGAAATGAGTCAGTTTCATCCCATTTTTATTACCTAATCTCCTTTTACCTTCTGCTCCAAAATCACAGTTCTTTGTTCTTTATTTGTCCAAATGCTCATGACATTCTCTATTGTGCCTTACTTTTTGCTATATATATATAACAGTCTATTAGGATTATTCTGTTTTACTATGGTGTAACTTCCTTTATAATAAAGCATTGCTTAATACATTTATGCATATAAGGCTGTACATAATGTTCTTTATAGTCATATCCAAGATCTGTCCAAATGCTCAAGTGTGGTCCTCTTGCCACCTTATGTTAGATGTATATTTAGACATTTATAATAGTGCATATACACTTCTGTTTATTAGAATATATATGTAGTAAAATATAACAGTGCATGTCCACTTCTGTTTGCTAGAATATATGTAGGAAAATATAGTCACTTAGATGCATGTACATTTATGTTTGTTAGCATGTATATATTAAAAGGTTAAACTGCTCTTAGTTGAGAAGCACAAAGGCATCCAACTGAATGTATTACAAAATGCCCAGTACTTGGTACAAGCTTCAAGGAAAACAGATAAAAAACTGGGTGCAGGGAGTATTGGAAGACTGCTGTCATACAGAAACATTCTCAAACAGAAAAGACTCCCTAAAATTTTAAGATTATTCACCTTGAAAAAGAATACAATGAGCAGACTGTATGACATCAGAAAATACCAAAGTACTGACTTCAACAGACTGCAAATTCCAAAGACTGCTTTCAAAAAAATGTATATAAAGGACATTGAAAGTGTATGATGTTAGATCTGATTTTTTGTTAGATCTGGTACATGTAGGAACATGTTTGTTCTGAGGTAATCATCATCATCATTTATGTTGCCTGAGAAGTTTAACCTGGTACGTTAAAGCCTGTAAACTGTGACATTATTGTACATGTGGTCTGTCACATAAACAAGTTATTTTATGAGTAACTGCACAAAGTTAATATATAGTGTTGAAAAGGTTAAAAGTGCAAAGTTCAGTGCATTAAACAGACTTTAGCTTCAGCAAGCAGCAGTAGCACAAACATCTGCATTTAATTTTTTACCTTGTAGGGCACTTTGTCTATAATGTGCTTCTGTAGCATATAGACAATATCCAGAATCCTGTATATTAATCTACATTGCATGGCCTTAAAGAATGCCTCCAAATCTGGAAACCCCAATCCACCCGGTCCCTTTGTCAATATTTTTTTCTATTGCTCTTTCTCTGTTCTTATCACAAAAAATTCTTCAATTTCCTTTTCACTTTCTTCTATATCTGGTCTCTAGGTTGATATGTATATGCCTGACCTACATAAAAACCTATTGGAATCAAAAACATCTTAATCAGATATACCTTATTATCAATGTCCATAAATAACAGTTTTCATACTCTAATCTTATAATCTTTTGAGTAGTTTCTTCTTACATTTCCTTAGCTGCTTGCTCAACATCCCATTTCAACCAAATTCCCAAGTATCTCATCCATTCAGTGACTCCACAAAAAGGGGAAATTCTGTACCAAATAATGAGTTAGGGTATAGTTCATTACTCTAGTCTTTCTTTTTGCTTCATTTACTTTATATCCTGCTATACTCTTAAAACATTTCAATTTAGTAAATATAATTTTGTATCATGGTCTGAACTAGTAAAATGTAATATTATATCATCCACAAAAATGGCTGGAGTCTCATTAGTATTTTTACATTTATATCCAATTAAGTTTGATTGTCTTTATATCCATGGGTTAATGGAGGTAAATATAAAGCAAAGACTGAAACATGCTGAAAATGGTGAGAGTGAACACTTTCACCTAGTTCCTCTTGTAACAACACACTTCACCCCAGCTTGATCTCCTTTGCAGATATTAAATATTAATGTTGTCCATGTTTATGAAAGCAAGAACCTCATAGGCTCTCTTCATAAATTTTCAACTCATTCAGTCAAATGCTTTTCCAGTATCCAAACTGACTGATATCAGTATATTGTTATTGTCTAATGTATCATTTTGAATCATAAGGGTACTGTTATTGGCTTTGTATTTATTTCTGAGGGGGCTTCCTGACAGACAGTGTTTTATCAACATAATTTCCCAAATCCCTCACTATGGGATCAATTTTCAAGGATGTGTTTTCAATATGATAGTTCCAAGGGGAGTCATAATTGCCAATAGATACAAAGGGTCTATATCACATTGTCGCATTGCAAAAATATAGAACGGCTACAATGTTAAAAATCCCATTCAGCAAAATGTTTTTTGTGAGATTGCGGTACAGTGAGGATAGGAAAATTTGCCCTTTCCTCACTGTAGTGCAATCTCGGAGTTGGTATATATAATTATGAGGGGGTGTGGGGGTGCAGCCCCCCACAAGAACAGTTTCGCTAAATGGCATTTTCGATATTGTAGCCATTCGACATTATGACTATGCGATAATGTGATATAGACACATTACAAGTATATACATATTGGCATTTAGATTTAGTCCATGGTTTTGACACCAGCTATTTGTTTGGGATAGATCCTGTTGTAGGATCATGGAGTCTTTTGGAGAGTTTATGATAGTGGTAAGTTTGCAGTCTTCTACAACCTTTGTCAACCACTAAACCTTAAAATTAGCCTTAACCTCCAAGAAGTAAATGCACAGTAGAGTGGGCCAAGGACTGAAACCTGGGGTACACCACTTGTGACAGGTCTTTTGGAGGTGGCACAACCATCCACCCTTATTTCTTGTGTTCTGTTTGTGAACCAATTTGCTATCCAATGAACTCTATACAGATTTATATTTCACTTAGAGAGTTTATCTCTGCTACCTGAATGCAGGATGGTGTCAGACACCTTTGTGAAGGCATCATATGTGATGTGTGCTGAATTGCCCTCATCCATTGTTACAGTAATTTTGTGAAGACGTCGACCAGGTTAACTAGGCAAGATCTATCCATGATGAATCCAAACTGGCTTAGGTTGATAGTCTGTAGGTTACTTATATTCTTTTTTATTAATTCCACAATTTATCCTTTCTATAGTCTTACAGATGAGGCTGGTCAAGGTTATATGTCTATAATTACCAGGGTCTATTGAAAACCCACCTTTATGCAAGAGAATAACTGTTGCTATCCTCCATTCATTTGGCATGAAGCCTGTTTTGAGGCTGATAGTGAATAGCCTCTGTAGGAGTTCCGACAATTCAAGTTTCAAGCTGTGCAGCCTTATAGAAGTAGTGCTGTTGGCCTTAGACAGTGCCTTGAGGACTTATGCTTAAGAGATTTGAGAGGGAAGTATAGATGCATGTATTTGATCTAAGACTTTTTAAAGGATAAGAGCTGAAAACATTTTCTGCTAGTTGATTGGCAATGTTCTCTGTGTCCAAGTATGTGACATAATCTACTATTAGCTCTGCACCATGGAGAGCATTGTTTCTGAAATTTCTAACACAGTAAAGAAGGCGTTATGGTTATCTTTCACCTCAGTGGCTATTTTTACCTTATACATCTGGCTTTCATTAATGTGGTCAGCTTCAGATGTTCCTTGTCTAGTTTAGCAAGAACATTTTTAGCATTGTGAGCACTGAATTTATTTGTGTGCAATGACTTTTTTTTTCTTTTTTTATAAAAGCTTTTGTATATTAGGATTCCACCATAGGTAGGTTATTTTTGTATTTGGCATTGATTTTTTTTGAGTGGGTCAGATGCATCTATGCAGCTATTTACGTGTATAGAATTTGGCAGTAAATGATTCTGCATAAGCAGTCATGTCATCAGGAGGGATGCAGCTTTTGAATTTAGCCAGGTTATCATTCTGTTTTAGTGGATTAGCCTATGCATAATCTTGGAAGAGCAAGATATTGGAAGTTACTATATGTTTCAGTCTTACTGTGAATTTGACTGATCTGTGGTCTGAATTGAGCAGAGCATGATGATGATAGTACTGCCAGCCATGCCAGGGGAAGTAGGGCCGTGAATGTATGACTTGTGTCAGCACAGCTAGATGGAATTTTGTAAATAATTGTACATCATTTGTATATTTATTTATTTTTATTTATTTTACATTTGTTGACTGGGATAGTCTAAATGGATTTATGTCCATTTTCAGTAGAGTCCCGGAGAGATAAGCTCCACAAGATTACTAGACTACTAACATACAGGTACTAGTTGTTATACAGTTAAATACTACAAATTTTAAACAGTTCAGGAATCTTCACAGTTTATACAAAAGACATGTTACAAGCATTAGATAAGATATTTTAGACTTTATGTACAAGACTTCATTAATAACTAGAAAGCAATTGTTAAACAAATACATACTTCAAGTTTCAACAGTTCAGCAATGCTCACAGTTTAAACAATACTTGTTGCCTGCCATTAGGTAGGATGCTTTAGAATTATATGCAGAAGACTTTAACTAGGTATTTTAAATTATTTATATTAGGATAAGATATGTTTTTGCCAAGAATAGGCCTTGATCTAAAAAGACACAGATAGAGCAGGAATTAGGTCTTAAGAGAGGGTATTTGGGATATATTATGAGATTAGTCTGGATTTGCACAGGGACATAACCAATGGGTTTTAAGATAGAGTTTCAGATTGTGTTTAAAAAGTGTAAATGAAGACAGTGATATAAGTTCATGGGGGAGTTGGTTCCAATACTTTCCAACTGCATTTGAGAACAGAGCATCCTCTGGCATGTTATTAGATTTATATGTTGATATTAGTAGTTTATTAGATGAGCATAAAGTTGAAAGATTCTTATATTGGGTAATGAGACTAGCAAGTATTGAGGTATTGGTAGGTTGGAAAAGGGTTTTGTGCGCAATGGTGACTTGTTTAAAGTGAATCTGATTCAGAAGCTCTAACCAGCCTAATTGTTTCAGGTTATGGCAGTGATGGCTCCTAAAGGAGGAAGCAGTAGCAAATCTGGCAATGCTATTGTAAGCATTGGATAGCTTGTTAAGGTTACTTTTTGACAAGTTAGTATATATGGAAGAAGCATAAAAAAGTGTGGAGATAAGGTGGGAATAGGCAATAGTGGTTCTGGCTAGTTGGGAGAGAAAGGGTTTTATCCTATAGAGGGAGCCTAGTTTCCTGTTGACAGTTTTTATGGTATTGTTGATATGGGTTTCAAAGTTCAGGTTGTTATCAATGGTAACCCTTAGAAGTTTAGCTGTTGGATCGGGAGATATGAGTGTACCATTATTGGATTAGACTGAAAAGTTCATTGGGAGTGATTTACAGGTAGGAATGAAGAGGAGGAGTTTGTTTTTTTGGGGGGGGGGTTCAAGAGGAGGCAGTGTTGTAGAAACCAATTTTCTGTTTTATTGAACATTGACTGAGTTAGAGTCTGTAGTTGGGATTGAGATTTAGCTGAGCAGATTATTGTTGAATCATCTGCTTATTGTACACAGTTAGTTAAAGGAATAGCTAGGTTGAGGTCATTGATAAATATTGAGAAAAGGAGGGGGCCCAATATAGAGCCCTGAGGAACATTTAGGGTAATTGGGAGATGGGATGAGAGGTTGTTGTCCCATAACACTGCCTGCTGTCTATTATCAAGATAGGACTGGAACCATTTTATAGTCTTTGTGTCCAGATTGAAGGATTTTAGAACATCGAGAAGTAAGTGGTGGTTGATCATGTCGAATGCTTTTGAAAGGTCGACGAAAAGTGCTGAAGAGAGAAGATTGTTATTACATTTTTTATTGATGCTGTCAGTGAAGGATAGGAGTGCAGTTGTTGTACTGTGGAAAGGTATGAAGCCATGTTGAGATTTGGCCAGTAAATTGTTCTGGAGTAGGTGGTCTAGTAACTGTCTGTGGATGCACTTTTCCATTATTTTAGCTAATGGGGAAAGTAGTGCTATGGGACGATAGTTAGAATATTCTCTGGAGTTTCCACCCTTGTGTAGGGGGATAATGTAGGGGATTTTGCAGATGGTGGGAATAGTGCTTTCTTGTATGGTTCTATTTATCAGGAATGATACAGGATAAGCTATGACTTTGGCTGCCTTTTGCAGGTATTCAGCAGGTAGCTGGTCAGCTGAGGGGGTAGTAGGTTTTAGTTTACTTAAGAGGTTGCAGATGAGGGAAGTTGGGACAGGTTGCAGGTTTAGAGTTGGGAGTGAGTTAGTAGTATTAGGTGGAAGGGCAGAGCTATTGGCTGTTAGTTGATTAGCAACTGTTTGGATGGTCTCAGTGAAGAAGGTATTAAAAGCATTAGCAGTTTGCTTTAGATTGTCAGAATTTGATCCTATAGGGGGTGATGTTGTGGATTGGCCTGGTTAAAGTAGTCTGTTTATGCTAGCCCAGAACTTTTGTGGATTATTTTGGTTGGTCTGTTGGAGGTGGAAGTAAAAGTTTTTTTTTATCTTCGAGTATAACTTTCTTAGTCTCATTTCTTTTTTGCCTGAATTGTTGTTGGTCTACAGGGTTTTTAGTTGTTCTCCATAGTGCCCAAACTTTATTTCTCTGTTGAATTTTCTGCCTGGTTTTCTTTGTAAGCCATGGGGTGGGTTTAGATTTAATTTTGATGGAATGCTTTGGTGCATAGTGGTTAAGGATTGTTAAGAATTTTGAGTTAGAGTAATTTGTTGCTTTGTCAAGTGGGAGGTATTTGAGTGGTGATGTTGTTACCAAGGGGCAAGTAGATACATATTATATTTAGGGATTTGCTGGGATTAAGTTGAAGTTTGGTGCTAATGATTTCTGCATTGTTTTCAGAAGAGGAACCAAGATCTAGTATAGATATTTGTAGCCCTTCTTTATAGAGGATAGCAACACCCCCTCCATTTTTACTTTGCGGTCTTGTCTCAAGATGGTGTACCCAGATGGAATAATTTCAACATCTTGTGCAGTGAGTTTTAGCCATCTTTCTGTTAAACAAAGTATATCAAAGGAATGAACATCTAGGAGAGCATGGACATGGGCAATTTTATTATTTTATTTTTATTATTTATGCTGCAAATATTGAGGTGAGCTATATAGAGTGAGTTGGGAGATTTAGATGGGATATTTGGGGTAGAGGGAACATGAATCTGTGGTTCTGTATTTGTTTTATGCCCTGGTCTTGGGTTAGGATGAATGTCCCCATCTGGTAAGGAGAGGTGCAATAGTTTGTTTAAGGGATTGTGGAGGTTAAAGTAATGGTGAAGATGTTTTTTTTAGGTTTTAGACAGTTGTATTTGATATGGGTCAGTCTGTGATATTTAGTAGGTAAATAGCTAGGTAAAGATGTTATATTTATGTGTATTAAGGGAGTTAATTAGAGGTATAGTACTTATTTGTGCATTAGGGAAGTTCAGCTGTAAATATTTTGACTGTTCATATGAGGTTAGCAGGTAGGCTGCTGTTAGAGAAAGTAGGAGAAAGACAATGATTAGGAGCTTTAGTTGTAGTTGGAAAGGTCATGTTTGCATGGTGATGCTTACTGGTGTTCTTTAAAGGGGAGGAGGTATACTAGGGGTGATTAGAGAGAGGTGTATGTAGAATGTTAACAAGATGACTATTGTGATTGGATTGGAGAGGAAGAGGGTGTGGTGAGGATGTATAAGCTTAGGAGCAGTAGGAGTGGGTGGGAATTGGGAGTAGGGTAGGGGAGCGGAGTGAGCCTGCAGGGCGAACGGAATGGGTAGAGACAAGAGAGGTAAGGAGCTGAAAAGAACAATCAGTTGAAGCAGGGATTACAGTAGGTAGGTAACCCTAAATCCTTGAATAAAGTTAAAAGAGTAGATAATAAAGCTATTTGGAGGGTGTGTGAGAGCTAACCATAAAATAAATATATGTTATGGGCTACAGTTTAATAGCAAGCCTGTAGATAAACAGTGTATATAGCAAAGGTGTCGTACAGGTCAGGAGAAGGCTTCAAGGCCTGGAAAGGACAAGTCTGCCACCTGGTGGCCCAAATTAATTTATTGTAAGCAGGGTAAAAAGGAGGGAGTTTATGTTCCCAATGCAAGAAAAGGAGTAGTGGTTCTGAGTGTCTTTAAATGGTGGAAAAAGTAGATTAGACTGGTTACAGAGTGGGGAGGGAGTAAAGCTGCTGGTTTTCCTGGCTAGTACTTTAAAGCCACCTAGATCTAATAATAAGTTATAGGCTATACTGGCCGTGATAGTTTAGACACATACTTTCATGCTCCCTTTACTGAGAAAGTACAGGGATAGGTTGCTCAACTGTGGAGACTGAAGGGAGATTGGACAGGGTACTTGTTCTTCAGGTTATTAGTTTCTGTGTCCTAGAGCAGTGTACTCAGATTGGAGAGCTGGGATTATTTTAGGAGGAAAAGAGGGAGAGAAAAATAGTCGAAACAAAATATTTAGTTTAGTATCAAAGGCATTGTAATTAAAAGTATATTAGAAGCATATAATCAATCACGCAGAACTATACAAAAATGTAGTTCAGGTTCTTAAGTTGTCTACAGGGATGCATCACTACTTACAAGTCTTCTAACCAGTATTATAGCAAGCCCTTATCAAAAGTAAGTCAGCAAAATTCTGGTCAAATCTTATTATTCTAACTAGGCTAGGAACAAGACTATAGGAAGCTACAAGGTATATATCCAGTTAGGTAACAATGATAGCTGTAAAGTTATCATTAGCGCTAACACTATAGAGCAATAACTATAACTATAGCTTAAGTATAACTTACATTAATAATGTAGTTCATGTTTTTTATTAACAGCTCATATATATAAATAAATAATGCAGATAGTTACTATATATGTAAGCCTATATGTACTTAATGAACATAAATATTGTAAAAACATAGCTTGGTTAAATAAGCATATACAATTATTCCTGTATGAATGCCATCTGACAAAACATTTACAATTGTTACAGCACTCCCAATGTTTTTAATCATGGACCTGAAACAATAACCCTAGGTGGACATTGCAGGGAAGTAGATTTCTTTAACTTAATGCAGGGACCTTGGACGTAGTAAATATGTGGGAGCATTAAGAAATGTAAAGACTCAAGCATTAAAAATACTACATTAAATGACCACTCATATGGGGCATCTGATTTAAGGTGGCGCAGCTTTTACATCAATGTTTAAGACTTAAGAACACCCTTCAGGTAGTGTACTGTAAAAACAAATTCACTTAGTAATACTTAAAGTCAGTATGTCTAATGGCACACTAATTCATTGACAACGAACCAGAATTCTAATGTAGAAGCTGTAGGTGTGGATATTTAGCTAAGGAAAAGCTCAAGGTTAGAGTTAGCCTCTCTGTTCATGTTTTCTTTTATTGTTATCTATATTGGCTTGTTGCGGTGCAGTCCTAGCGTTCTCACATATACCTCTTATCCTTGTTGAAATTTACATATGCTACTTGTGTAAAAATCAGCCATGTTTGTACGTTTCACATTAAATTAGCTAGTAGAGGTGTGGTTAGTGATTACCATAAGCACCTGTTACTCTAGATGCAATCTTAAATGTAGGCAAGTACGTCTCCTCATTTATTTCTTAGTCTGCTTTTAAACTATATTGACTAGAGTACTCTGTAATGGCTTTCCGGACACTCCGCTAATCTGTGGTGAAAACTATTTTGTACAGATGCTTGTGCTGAATATGTTTTTGTGAGGTTTGCATGTGTTAAAATGTATCAACAGTTCGCCCTGCAGAAATGAAAAGAAATGTACATGTCATATTGTAACTGAATTAAATGTATATGATTTAATAGAGAATATTGGGACAGAAGAGGTTAACCAGCTAGCTTACTTTAAGAAAAATACGTGAAATGTAAATGAGCTGTTAAACCATTAAAAAGGCACCACACAGTGCTGAACAGGACCAGAAATGGTGGGTCTGGAAGAAGCCTTTGTTCATTATCTCAGTAAAAAAGAGAGGAAGCCCCAGGCACTCCATAAACATTTAGATGTGTATTGTAGTCATCTAGGCTAAATTCCTGTCTCAGCTTCAAAAGGGGATACCATAAGAAACTAGAGTCAGGTGACCAGATGAGGCCATTCTGCAAGCCTTCTTGGGTGTTATATTTTACAGGGAGTACTCTCTGAGTATTGAGTATTCTGTTTTGGGCAACCTGACTAGAAAGACTGCTCACATATTTCATTGTGCTTGGCTCTATCAAGTAAGTTATTAGAGAACAGTTCAAACAAGTAACAAAAATCCCAACAGGCAGTCAAACAAAGAATATAGCAAACACCCAGATGTTCTCCTTAAAGAAGTCAGCAGGATAATAACCACATTGAACGTAAAAAATATATGATAGATTTATTAGGAAAAAATGTAAGCGCTTTCACGGTACACAAACCACTTCATCAGATGTATAACTGTGTAAAAACCACAATCCAATTTATATAAAAGCTTTACACTCATTAAACAATCAATCAATTTGCTCACTTAACTAATCAACTCTTTAAAGATGAATGCACTTACGTGCATATAGCATAACACATATTAAAAATATATATATTATATAAGTATATATATATATATATATATATATATATATATATATATATATATATATATTAATATGAAGCGGTTTGTGTACCTTGAAAGCGCTTACGGTTTTTCCTAATAAATCTATCATATATTTTTTACGTTCGATGTGGTTATTATCCTGCTGACTTCTTTAAGGACAACGTCTGGGTGTTTGCTTTATTAGAGAACAGTAATTCTCCTAGGTTCACTCAGGAATATAGTGAAGGCTTAGTTTAGATATTGTTTTTCTTTATTTGTCTGAGCCTGTCCATCAATGTTATTTTCAATATTTTCTGTGATTTGCACTCTGTGGTTTACTGTAAATATATATATTCAGTATTTTCATGTTCTTTTATTACTTATTATTAAATTTATTTAAAACTTTTATAGTGGCTGGTCCTTTTAGAATGTACTTAACCTTTGAGAGTGCTTATATTTATTTGGTGACCCTGTGTGGGCCACTCCTGAAGGCCTAGCTGATTATGGAGTGTCTGGTGGTGGTGATAACTACCTTATACTCTAGGCAGAGGGGGACACCACAGGTAAATCTGTGCCAGCCTTTCGCAGGTATGTGTGTGTGTGTGTGTGTGTGTGTGTGTGTGTGTGTGTGTGTGTGTGTGTGTGTGTGTGTGTGTGTGTGTGTGTGAGAAAAATCAAATCTCACAGTGTGTGTGTGTCAGCTACTTGCAGCACAGACACAAAGCACTAGGCTACAGAGAGGATGCTGGAGGTCTTGGCTTGGACACTTGGATGAGGACCTAACCCTACAGCTGTACTAGTGGGGAGTCTTATTCAGGACCTGGAGGTAGACAGAGAGATCCAGACCCTGGACTGAGTAGGTTCCCTGTGTGCTCTCATTGGAAATTGTGCTTGATGCAGAGAGGTCTGCATCTGGAAAAACTGAGTGCATCGATTTACATTCCAAGTGCATGTCCGTCTCTAGTGTAAGTGGTGAGAATTCAGGCTACTTGATTACTGGCTCAGTGTGGGGACACTCATCACATATTGGTGGCAGTGGTGGGATTTTAATTGAACTCCTGTAGTCATTAAGCATTTGTCACTAAAAAAGTGTACTCTCAAGCAGCCACAAAGTAGACATTCAGAGTTTCATATCACAATAGTTTGATTTTATTTACTTTTTGTCAGCTTAGTTAGTGAGAGAGAGAAGGCAAGGATATCAGCAAAGGATTATGGCAAGCTGACAAGGAACCAGTTGGCTGAGATATGCCAAGCCAAAGGACTGGTGCATGGCAACCTGATGAAAGAGGAAATGATTGCAGCCTTAATCATAGCTCAAGCACAGACCAGCAACTAGGAAGACAACCAGTCTGGCATTGGGGATGTACAGCTCTCAGAAACCGGACAGTTCAACTTTTTCTCAGAGGACTTAAAAACCCATCAAGAGTTAAAGAGACCTGAACTGGAGGCCAAACATTTGGAACTAAAATCATCAGAGACACTGTGGTGTTTGGAAGCTGAAGAAAAGGAGAAGTTGCGTCAACATGAGAGGGAGATGCTGACTCTTTGCCAGGAACATGGAGGCAATGAGGAAGGGAATAACTGAACCCCTGAAGCAATAAAGGTCAGTAAATTTTGATAGTTTTATACATATATTTGAAAGGGCATGTAAACAGTATAATGTTGGCCAAGGGCTCTGGGTACAGCTCCTTGCCCCCTTACTCCATGGCAAAGCTGTAACTGCTGTTTCTACATTGTCTGATACTGATTGCTTAAACTATGATACAGTTAAAAATGTTTATTGGAATGCTTTAATTTACACCTGAATCATACAAAAATGTTCTCTGAGCATAGATGCAAGGCAGATGAAAGTGTGTGTGATTATATTGCTGAGTTAAACACTTATTTTCATAGGTGGGTGAGTGGGTGTCAGGTCACCATTTTTCAAGTGCTGGAAGACCTTTTGGTGAGGGAACAAGCCCTTACCACTTTGCCTGAGGTCATGAGAATCTGGTTGGCAGACAGAGAATGCAGCTCTGCAGATGAGCTGGGGGAAAAAAGGGGATCTTTACTTAGCACAGGAAAGGGATACCCAGTGCTACATATGGATATAAGGGAACCCATGGTGGGCAGCCTAAACCACCCAACAGAGTCCGCCAGTAACACAGGAAGCCACTAGTTCAGCTGCATGTCCAGGATCAAGGGTGAAATGTTTTAAATGTAACCAGTGGGACCATGTAGCATATAGACATCCATGGAGGCAAGGTGGGGAACAAAATGTGGGGGAGCCAGCAAGTGGGAATAACAGAATGTCAGTGGTAAGTTGTCTGGAGACAATAGGGGTACCAAACTAGCAGCAGAGTTTTTATCCTATCTTGGTGGGTAGAAAACAGGGGTACTGCCAAGAGAGACACAGCTTTTAATATAACCATTGTGAAGCCTGCAGTGTTTAAACAGGAGCAGTACTTGCTTGGGCAGTCCACTCCAGTCAGTGCTTTAGGAGGAATCTAATTCCAAATTCCTTTGTCCAGGGATCACCTTGACTGGGAGGGTAGAAAAGGAAGCAAGCAAGTAGGTGTGTTGAGGATGTCCTTGCAGATGTTTTGATAAGGAATGATTTTGATAATACAGTACCTTGTGTGCATGCAGTGACACACAGTCAGACTTGGAGATAGGCATGTGGCTCTGGTAGCCTGGAGAGACCCAGACAGACCTCATCCCTGAAGCCAGGACTAGTGACATGGCTAATTCAGGGAGGCAGCTACCCTGTAGCAGTGAGACTGAAGGTGAGCCATGGCTGCTGGTAAGTACTAATGTTCCCTTGGACAGGATGACTGCAAGGGCAGAGGTGAGTGGTAGTACCCAGGCTGACAGGAGGCACTGCTGCCAGAAGATACTAGACTTCCTTTGGAAAGGGAGGTGGGAAAAGTCACAAAGACAGAGTTGAGACAGGCTCAGCTGTCACACCCTACATTACAAGGCTTGAGGGGGGTAGCTAGGGAGATGCCTGATTCTCAAGGAAAAGGGGAGTCTTTATGCTGGAACAAATGTTTACTGTACAGAGAGTGGACCCCTGAGAGAGGTCTAGATGGTGAGGTAATACAGCAGTTAGTAGTGTCCAGAGCCTACCCTCTGGCACTTCTAGCCTTAGCCCATGACATTCCATTTTCCAGGTCATATGGGCATAAAGCATACTGAGACATGAATTATACAGAACTTTTACTGGCCTGGGATTGCCAGGGATTTAACAGGTACTGCAGGACTTGTGAGAAGTGTCAACAAGTAGGCAAGGCAGTAAACAAAGTCAAAGCTCTTTTGATCCTGTTGCCTGTCATTGAGGAGCATTTCAGAGGGTAGCTATGGATATTGTGGGGCCTCTGTGTACCCCAAGTTCCACAGGAAAGACGTATATCCTAGTGGTAGTAGATTATGCTACTAGATACCCTGAGGCAGTAGCTCTGTCCTCCATCAAAGCCGAAAACGTGGCAAATGCTTTCCTAGAAACGTTCAGTAGGGTAGGTTTCACCAGAGAAATACTGACTGACAGAGGTGCTGATTCATGTTAAACCTGCTTGCTTGTCTAAGGGAGCACTATGGAGTGAAGCACCTAAAGACAACCCTATACCATCCCCAGACTAGTGGTTTTGTGGGGAGGTTAAACTCTACACTAAAGACCATGTTATGGACATTTGCAGACCAGTTTAAGAGAGATTGGGAGAGATATTTCCCCATCTGTTGTTTGCATACAGCGAGGTGCCCCAGGAATCCACAAGCTTTTCACCATTTGAGTTGTTGTATGGGCATAGTTTGAGGAGACCTTCAGATTTGATTCATGATGAGTGTGAGGGTGAGTGTGAATCCCACAAGGAGTCAGTTGTGGCATATGGCCTAAACCTCAGGACAAGGCTCAGGCAGCTCATGGGCTTGGAACAGGAGAACCTGGCAGGAGCTGAACAGCAGAAAAAGGTCTGATATGACAGGAATGATAGAGCCAGAGAGTATGCTGCGGGATAGCTGGAGATGGTGCTCATTCCTATCAGAGACAATAAGTTGCAGGCAGCTTGGAAGGGATCCTTCAAAGTGGTAGGGAAGGTCAGTGATGTTAACTACATGGTAAAACTGCTAGACATGATGCAGGGGCAAAAATTGTACCATGTTAACATGATGATGTCTTACAGTGATAGGGAGAGCCTTATGCTGAGTATTTGCAGTGGATGGCAGGAGGAGTTTGAGGGGGATCTGGTGACTGATCTCAGAGAAATCTGAGCAGAGTTACAGGGGTTTGGGGTTATGTTCCCTGGGAAACCAGGGTGCACCCATTTGGTATAGCACCATGTGAATACAGGGCCCCAAAGACCTATCAAGCTGCCCCTTACAGCATGCCTGAGCAAGTCAGACCCTGCGGGAGGAGATACAAGAGATCTTGGAACTGGGAGTAATCCTGGAGTCCAGCAGTCCCCAGGACTCCTCAGTGGTCCTGGTACTAAAGAAGGATGGCAGTACCAGGTTCTGTGTGGGCTACAGAAATTTAAATAATCACTCAGAGTCTGATGCCTACTCCATGCCTTGGACAGATTAAGCCTTAGAAAAGCTGGGTGGGGCTAGGTATCTGACCACTATTAATCTGACCAAGGGCTACTGGCAGGTGCCCTTGACTCACAATGCTAGAGTGAAGTCAGCCTTTGTGACTCTTTTCAGCTTGTATGAGTTCACAAAGATGCCCTTTAGGGTGAAAAAAGGCCCCATCAACTTTCCAGAGGCTGTTAGATCATATCATAGCAGGAGCAGGAGATTATGCCCTTGCTTACCTGGATGATATTGCCATCTACAGCCATTCCTGGCAAGAGCACATTCAGCATGCCAGGGAGGTGCTGGACAGACTGTAAAGGGAAGGGTTGATTATTAAGCCTAGTAAGTGTTAGGTGGGTATGGAGGAGGTCTCCTACCTGGGACACAGGGTGAGGAGTGGTAAGATCAGGCTAGAACCTGCCAAACTGGAAGCCATTCAGGCATGACCTGCCCCTATTACAAAAAAGCAGGTGAGGGCATTCTTAGGGACAGTGGGGTACTATAGAAAGTTAGTTCCCAGTTTATAGTACAATAGCTGCTCCCCTTACAGACCTGACAAGACAAAAACAGGCCAGACAAGGTAGTGTGGATCCCAGTATGAGAGCAGGCATTCCAGAAGCTTAAAGGAGCTTTGGGAGGACCCCATGTGTTAGCCAGTCCAGATTACAGCAAATAAGTTGCTGTGCAGGTGGATACTTCAACCCATGGGGAGGAGGCTGTACATAGCCAGGTTTCCTCAGAAGAAGAGCTCCCAGTGGTATGTGTCAGTAATAGACTCCAACCCAGGGAGGAATGTTATGCATCTGTAGAAAAGGAATGTCTAGCCATAGTATGGGCACTGCAGAAAATTCATCCTTATCTGTATGGAAGGAAATTCACTGCAGTTACAGACCACTGTTCCTTAACTTGGCTACATAGAGCCAGCCAGCAAAATGCCAAGTTATTAAGATGAAGCTTAGCATTGCAGGCATATGACATGACAGTACAATACCATAGTGGGGTCAGCATAGTATGGGCACTGCAGAAAAGTCAGCCTTATCTGTATGGAAGGAAATTCACTTTAGTTACAGACCACAGTCCCTTAACTTGGCTACACAGAGCCAGTCAGCAAAATGCCAAGTTATTAATGTGAAGCTTAGGATTGCAGGCATATGGCATGACAGTACAACACTGTAGTGAGGTCAGCAATGCCAATGCAGATGGCCTCTCAAGGGAATAGGGTAACATATTCCCAGATAGGCTTATTTCCATCAAGCCATATTTCTCAAGGGTCACATGAAAAACTAGCTTGAGTCTTCAAATGGGGGAGAGATGTGATGATAGGAGGTACTGCCATCCATGCCAGGAGAAGTAGAGGATGTATGACTTGTGTCAGCACAGCTAGATGGAATTTTCTAAATAAATGTATGTCATTTGTATATCAAACTGATTTGCACAGATGCTTGTGCTGAAAATTTATTTATGAGGTTTGCTTGTGTTAAAATGTATCAGCAGTGCATCCTGCTGGAATTAAAAGAAATGTACATGTATTATTGTAACTGAATTAAATGTATATGTTTTAATAGAGAAAACTGGTACAGCAGAGGTTAACCAGCTAGCTTACTTTAAGAAAAATAAGGGGAAAAGTAAATGTATTTATTTATTATTTGTTTACCGGGAAAGTCTGACTTGGAAAGAGCCAATTTACAGCAGATGCCAAGGAGAAACACTCCAGACGTATGTCTTTATAAGATGGGAGGAAACCGGAGTACCCAGAGGAAACCCACACAAATGCAGGGAGGACATGAAGACTCTGCACAGAAGGCACCCAAGCTGAGAATCAAAGCAGGGAACCTCTTGCTGTGAGGCAACAATGCTAACTGCTGCACCATCCAAATGAGCTGTTAAATCACTAAAATGGCAACCCATAAAGCTGAAAAGGACCAGATGGTAGGTCAGGAAGAAGCCTTTGTTCATTATTTCAGTAAAAAGAGGGGAAGCCCCAGACACTCCATAAACATTTAAATGTGTATTGTAGCCATCTATGCTAAATTCCTGTCTCAGCTTCAAAGGGGGATACTGTAAGATCCTAGAGTCAGGTGACCAGATGAGATCATTTTGTAAGCTATCTCGGATATTATATTTTACAAGGAGTAAACTCTGAGTATTGAGTATTCTGTTTTGTGGAACTTGACCAGAAAGACTACTCATATATTTAATTGTGCCTTGCTCTATTAAGTAAGTTATTAGGAAATAGTAATTCTCCTATATTCAGTCAGGAATATAGTGAAGCTTAGTTTAGATATTGTTTTTATTTGTCTGAGCCTGTCCATCAATGTTATTTTCAATATTTCCTGTGATTTGAGCTCTGTGGTTTTCTGTAAATTTATATTCAGTATTTTCATGTTCATTTATTACTTATTATTAAATACATTTAAAACTTTTACTGTGGCTGGTCCTTTTAGAAAGTACTTAACCTTTGAGAGTGCTTATATTTATTTGATGCCACTATGTGGGCCAGTCCTGAAAGCCTAGCTGTCTTGGTCAATTACTACCATTTGTATTAGTATTAATATTACACAGTTGAATTGGACACTCTTTGTTAAGGGCTTTAGAGTAGCTGATTGTGGAGTGTCTGGTGGCAGTGATAACTACCTTATACCCTGGGCAGAAAGGGATACAGCAGGTAAATCTGTGCCAGCCTTTCCCAAGTGTGTGTGTGTGTGTGTGTGTGTGTGTGTGTGTGTGTGTGTGTGTGTGTGTGTGTGTGTGTGTGTGTGTGTGTGTGTGTGTGTGTGTGTGTGTGTGTGAAATCAAATCTCACAGTGAGTGTGTGTGCCAACTACGTGGAAAAGTGACACAAAGCACTGGGCGTACAGAGAGGGTGCTGGAGGTCTTGGCTTGGACACTAGGCTGAGGACCTAACCCTATGAGCCTAGCCCAAATTTTCACTTGTCCCAAAGCACCATCTGGTTAAAGGACAGGACATGAATAGGAGGCCAAATCAGAGATGTTCTGCAAAATTGGAGACAGATAAGAGCAGACTAATCAAGCACTTAAAAAGTTAACAGAACAACAGGTTTTGCATCAACATATATTCTGTGAAAAAAACTATGAAATTCTAATGACTGATACTGACTAACTGTAACCCTCAGTGATTTACCAAAGAAAGCAGACAGTTGGTCTGTAGGATTAAGGTTCTTACCTCCAGTAGCAATGATACAGAGATTGATTCTGAGCAAGTCAAAGTCACACAACTAGAAGCCCTCACAAACTGAGCATCTCACACACACACACACACACACACACACACACACACACACACACACACACACACACACACACATGCACAGCTCCTGTTCTGAAAAAAGGAAATTCCTATTGCTCATACACACAACTGCAGCTTCCATTCAGAAAAAGAGAAATTACTGTCACTTGCACCTGCAAAAAAAATCTACACTGCACTCTCTGGTGTTTATGATACCAGCCTGCAAAGTAAATATATCAACACTGCATTCTGTGGTATGCCTGCCCAAAATTAAAGCTCCTGCCAGTTGCACACATGCTTGCTCTTATCTGTTTGGCTGAAATCTGCAGGAGAAAGATACTGAGTAAAGTAGGAAAACTCACAAGATGAAAGCAAAGCAGGAAAACGTGTCTGATTTTCTTAAAGCAACAGTATGCTGAGCAAAGCAGGAAAACTATTGTTTTATTTAATCTGTAGTGGCCTGACATCATCCCCAGCTAGCACACATAGTACTGGATCCAGCCATACTTATAGTTAACTAGCTATTATATGATAAGGGGTTTTGTTAATAGTAAGTTGGATGTGGAAAAGTTCCAATTCGTTAAAAGACTTATACTTCTTTTGCAATCCCATCACTACCAGGGATTTTCCCTATATTCTGTTTTTTTCTTTGCTTCCTTAATTTCAGTCTCCTTTATTTTTTATGCCAATACCCCTCTTTCTACTTCTGTTAACAGGGGAAGTCGTAATTGTCTGCAATATGTTACCATGTCCTGTGAGCTACTGTCAGCCTCTACATCTTGCTTATATAGTGTACCGTAATAATTCACCATTATATTCATCATTTTCCAGGGTCCACTTCTGTACTGCCATTCTCATAATTCTTGATTTTAGTTATCATTTCAACATTTTGTTGCCTAAAACACTGAGCAACAATTGCCTAAGTTTATTATCAAAAGTAGTGATTTTAAAGCCATTGCTCTATTTATTCATGTTTACTAAGACATTCAAAATTATTTAAATTACTCATCAATCTGCTGTGTTCTACTTATTTTTCTTTTCCTTCTGTGCATCCCTTACTTTTTAAAAATCTTTTACATACCTGCTCTGGTTGTTAATCCATATATTATGCCAGTGCACAGCCGCTATTCTCCATTGACAAGTCTTTGTTAACCATAACTAAAGCTTACAATTCTTCATGACTCCAAAATCTGGAATTCCATACCTCCCACCATCAGACAACAAACATTCAGATTCAACAACTTGCTAAAACAACACTTTAAAAACACTTGGCTCTTTTCTTGTACCTCCCCATGCTAGACGAAACAGCTACATTGCCCTATATATTTCAACAAGGCAAATTGTCAATGAAAATTTTCTACTGTCTTCTATGCCTTTCTCTTTACTGACATCTCTAATGTATTTACTTACAACCTGACAAGTTCTCCCTCCTGCAAAATTTCATCTCCTACTTCCTACCTTCTACATCTACTTCAGCTTCACGGTAACTTTCTTTTTCGCTATATTACCTAACAAACATATACACCACTCACATTTCTTCATCTGCTATTTGCTTTCTTCTCATATATACTACACCTCTTTTTCTCTTATTTTTCCTATGTATAAATGTAAAATTGTAATGTGACATTTTAAATCTCACTGTGTATCCCAAGTTTTCATTTAATAATATGAAAGACTCTATATTTTACTAATTGTAGTTTCTCTCTAGTATAACTGCCTCTCAGTTATTGTATGCCCATACTGTAATTGTAAGTGTTAAATGTTTCTTCATTGTATAAAACTGCCTATTTTGTAAATGGGGCTTTTCTCCCTGGTGCTTCACTGAAAAGGGGTTACTACTGTCCAGTCAGACTACTCTGGTCAACAAAAGCAGTAAACAAACAAGCAAACAAATAAATAAACAAATAAAATAAATAAATAAATGTTTCATCTGCTTTCATTGTGACCATATTTCTTACCTTCAGTTTATAATTATCCCATTCCTTTGCAAGGTCTTTACTGCTTAAATTCACCTCTAGTAACATTCAGTAAAGGTTTGATCTACTTATTCCTTAAATGTCTTCCTTTTTCAGAAGGAATAATGGAAATATCAATGTTTATTGCGCTATATACTTTTACTTGATTTCATAACTTAATTTGTTTAGTCAGTGGTCTGATACTATCACAGGATATGTTTTCATGGTTTGAATCTTGTAACAACTACATAAACTTGCCCAGATATAACAATTTACTTTCAGTATGTAACAACTATATAATCTTGCCCAGATATCATAACTCATTACAAATTGTATATCATACTTTCTTCAGCCTTATTTTCAGTGCAACATTTAGCCCAAATACATCCATGCATTTCTCTAAGTATCTGCTCTCAGCCAGTATTCTGGGGTATCTTGATCCTCCATTAACATTTCCTTTATTTCCTATAATATTCCAGCCTCCAACTACTAGCATACATCCTTGATGAAAGGTTACAACTTATTTCATAATATTCCTTGTATCTTGCCTCATTGCTTTTGGTGGAATATGTAGTGTAGTCAGTATAATTTGTGCACTTGCCAACAACCTCTTGCCACTATAAATCTTCCCTGTCCTTTGTTTCTTAGTCTTCATTCCTGTATATTTTTAATTAATATCAAAACCCTTTTATCTCTCTTTCTATTCCAAAAATGAAGTCATACTTAACGCTTTTGTTTACAATTGCATGTTTTGCATGGTTCAAGTGTGTTTCCTGCAACATTATTACTTGTGCATCACTATTGTAAATAAAGGTCAGTACCTTCTCTTGTTTCTTCTTAACAGTATGCCCATTTATATTCTAAACCAATAAATCAAATTGTGCCATAGTAAAAATGATATTTTATTCTACTTAACTTATATTCTTTGCTTGTTTCAAACTGGTTCTTCATAGTCTGTTTGTATCACTTTTTTGCAGCTTCATATATATTTTTCTGTAGTATTATCTCAAATAAACCTGATCTCTCTTTAAAAACACACAATTCCCTCCATTCTCAAGAAAAAAACAATATATTAATTATATACATATTTCTGCAAAGCCACAGAGCTAACCTTCTGTAGAAACAGCCGTGTTCATAGGTTCATAAGTAAGTAATGGCTAGCTGCCCATGTGGGTCATTTTAAGCCTAGCCAGTTTCTCTGTTGTGCTTGAATTAACCTATCCCATTTGGTTATAGATTGGCTTTACCCATTCCATGGCTGATAATTATATATTACTCCTAATGAAAATGTAAAGGCTGTTCTAATGTTTTATCATCCCAGCTCTATCCGACAGAATAACAGCTGTTTTGAATCACTGATCTGTTTATTTCATGCCAGCAGTCTTTTATTTCATAAGCAGCCCTGCTACTCCTGAACTGTTTTTAAAAGGCCAAGCTTCAATATGAACAATAAATTACCTTCCAAGAACACCTGAGAAATGCCAGTCTGTACAAATATGACAATAAAATGAAATTTAACACTTATTTTTTTTTCAGTGGTAGTTACAAATCTTAATCATTCCAAGAAACCTCCCAGTGTGCATGTTTTACTTATCAGTTATAGAAAAACAAAAGAACAGCTTATTTAACAAATTTATGTTAGTCAGTTTTTTTAGGGCATTATTTTTGTGAATCTTGCTATCTAGCTTCTTCTGAGTCATCTTTCTTATCTCATTAATTTTGTATGCTTTCCTAGGACATAGCACATGCATTACCAGAAATACCTGTATACAATGTTGCATATTGGTTCCCATCACATAATATATTAATTTCATTTTTCATTCAGGAAACATTTGCTTCTCTGTCTCTCCCTTCTGTACTATTATAGTACCTTTATTAATGAAAAACACAACATAAAGACAGTTTACAGCTTGGAAACAAAGACTTTTGTCAGGCAATATGCAGTATAGGTCCTCCATTCAGTTAAATATAAATGTTTAATTTTTGTCATATATTTATATTATTATATTTGCATTAATCAAATAGTTATAAGTTGTCTAGTACTTACTAATTTCAATGGCTTTAATGGGTCATTCAGAATGCAGTTGACATTTTAAGACTATCACATCCTTTGCCATATAAGCATTTATGGTTTTTAACAATAGTGTCTTAATTCTGTGTTATCAGTGCATTGTTTTTATGGAGCTTTCCACTGTTTTTGAAAGCTGTTTTATCTCCCTTCTTTTAGCCATCATGTTCATTCAGAGAGCAGGACAAGGCTTTGCAACAAAGTTATCTCTTGAAGTATCTATTATTGGTCTTCTTGCACCTGTTGGCTGATTGCTTATGCCTTCACTCCATTATCCTGCTGTTACCTGCTGTTTTGTCTTTACCAGTTCTTGAGCCTGTCGAGGGTCTCTGTAGGTTTTAATCCAAGTGGACAGAAAACTTGAAGTAAAGCAAAATTCAGTAACTTAGACAAAGGTTCATTTCTCTGCAGAGTCTTGCAGAAGGAAGGAAAAACATTTTGTTAATTTGTGTTTATAATGAAAAGTCATTATTCACATAAGTTCCTGTGCCTCCAGCCTTTAAGATTGTTCCCTTACCCCATAAAATAGAATTAATTGTCCCCTTTAGCTGATATGTCTGCAGTTTAATCAGTATATGTCTGTGTGCTGTCTCTATTTTAATACCACCAACACAAAATCCAGGCCATGTGCTGAGATGTTTTCTCATAAAGTCTTTGCACTTCTGAGCAGTTTGTTCTGGTATTGCTGTAAATCTTAATTTGTCTCTGCATGATCTATCCTCAACATCAACCAGTTTCTATGCTGTTGCTTCACATTTTAATTGTTCCACCATTTTTTCTTTCATTTCCTTTTCTGCAATTTGCATATATGCTATTTCCTCTGAATGCCTTGTTAAAATATCTTGTATTTTCTGTAGCTTCTGTCATTTGCTTATATATTTCCAACATGGATCCTATTATCTTGAAAATCTCAGAATGCATCTGGTAATTTTTTTCTCACAATGGCGACTGCAGAGTTTTCTCCTTCTCCTGCCACTACAACCTGTTTTTCACAGTTCTAGTTCACCACATTGTTTTCATTGTTCCCATAAATTTTCACAGTTTCTCTCACATTTACTTCACTTTTTCTTTTCCTTCCGGATGTCATAGTCTCCTCAGCTAACAATTTCTGTTAACAATTTAGAATAGTTTGAAGGGTTTTTTCTAATTTACATTGTTCAGTGCCCAGAGCTCTGTTTCAGCTGCTTACACAGTTTTGGAATTGCAATAATCTAAGCATTTTGCCTAATTCCCCTTTCTTATTTTGGACTAATCCTTAATTTTTCATCCCAAAATGGTTTAAGCCCCCCCAAATATGTTTGCCTCTGTAAGGCATAATTTATTGTGAGCCTGTTCAACTCAAACAGTTCTTTTTCTTTCCTAAATTGCTGTTCATCTCCTGAAAAAAAAAAACTTATTCAGACTAATAGAGCTCTTCATACATTTCCTAATCCATATACAGTATTCCATATTTCTGTTTGTAACTAGCCCACCATGCAGTCTAAGTATCATAAAAAATATTTCATGGTAACATGATCCTTAAACAACTTTTATCTCTCCTTTTGTAATAGATAATTTGTAATTTACTAAGCTAGCAGTTGTCTATTCCTGTATCTTCTTAAATGCAGTCAGTAAACTCTGCCCACACTGAGTCAAAAAGATAGTTACCAGTTGTTCACTACTTGTTTCCCTTAAACATCTGTTACATAAGATGTAGTCTTAGTTTGTAAAGTCCCTTTTTGAAAAGTGAAACTTGTCTCTTGGCATATATTCAGGTGAAAGTCACTGATAATCCCAGAGATTCATTAACAATCATATAGGTGTTGCATAGCATCTACACACAATTTAAGCATGTTAGCCCAATGAACAGCAGTGCTAATCGAATATGTATGCTGCTCATCATGCCTACACAGATGCAATTACCTTTCCATGGTCAGCAACAGTGCTCATGCCATGGAAAGGTGGTTGCAAGCACACAATGTAAACAAAACAGACTGCATATAAACAATGCTCATATATGAGCACATGTTGTAGCTCTGACATATTTAAGGGGAAGTACAGAGAAACAATCCAGAACAAGGGGAAGTGAAATGGGGGGAATGGAACACAGTAATGTGTTATAATGATATGTGACTGTCATAGAGGTGAAATGTTTAAAGTGTATTATACATCACAGGCAAATGTGGCAAAAGTGTATAAGAAACATTTCAGACATAAAACTTGCAATATTGATACAGTAATAATGAGTGTGAATGTCAATCAGATATGCACATAAATAATAATGGAGATGCTGGTAAAGGGCTTGTATAGAGACATGGTTGATTTGAGATAGTTTGTAAGAGTGGAAAATACATTATGGGATGAGGCATAGTATGCAGTCATAGTATAAAAGGATGTATATATAGGGGATTGATATATGAAAGCTGACAGCACAGCTATATTATCCATCTCACCATGTATACACAAAAACAAAAGGACCTTACAGCTGTAATGTCAGGTAACTCAGACAAAGAAATGACAGTGGCACCAATAGGAAAGGGTTTTATCACCCACAGGCAAGTATTGTACGGTTATGTAAATGATACATTGCAATCTATTAACAAACAAAATACATAAGTGACAAATGTCAAAAATGAATGAATGACACGTCAAGAGACCAGTTTTACCATTGCTGATTTGGAAATACATCTGACATACTAATAATGGGCATGCTTACACACAGTTACAGAGAACAGTAACAGAATAGCAGTTCAACAGTGGCAATACAATAGAAAGTGTTGTAACAAGAGGGCCAATCACATTTCCTGATGGTCTCCTATATTCCATATAGCAAGACACATTTATAGAATCACACATCTGCCATTAAGCCATATATTGTGATGGAACGCAAACCAAAAATAAAAACTGTTCAAAAACCAAAAAGCAAGAGATAAAACTGAAATTAATCCAAGCAGGATGTATAGAAAACATGGATTTAATAAGCGCTTTTGGTGAGGTCAATGCCTCCCCTTCTTCAGACAAAACACATTACCAACACAATGCCTTTATACTAAAGTACTCCCTATTCAATTATTCAATTATATAATTACTTTTATTAAGGGAGCACTAACCTTTAAACAAACCCTTAACAAAATACATACATATACATACTTCAATGCAAAATTTACAGAAAATCTTTCCAACCTAAAAATAAATAAAAAACACATATTACATATCATAAAACATAAAACCCATATGGTGTAATTAATTAATCAAACTTATTCTAAAACAGAACAACTTACTTAAATATGAATTTGGATGTAAATCTGAAACACTACTAGCTTATGCTAATACTAATACTATTATTTTACTTCCTCTAAACATGCCTTATCACTTATTTGTATCCGGCTATTCTATATTTATATATATATATATATATATATATATATATATATATATATATATATATGGGTCTACCTGACATCATCGACAGCGGAAAACACCGACAAGCGAATCGCGAGTGCCAGAAGATCGACAAGCAGAAGACTGACGCGATGGATGAAAACACCGACGCCGAGGATGCCGACATGGGAAAAGGCTGTGTAAGTATGCATTAGTGACGGACGTTAGGGTGCGAGTAAGGTAAGTGTGGATATTGACGGTCTGTGGGGATAGGGGTGGGTTAAGTGAGTTAGGGTTAGGGACTGGGTTAGGTAAGTGTGCGGTAGTGATAGTCTTTGGGTTAGGGGTGGGTTAAGTGAGTTAGGGTTAGGGCGCGGGTTAGGTAAGTGTGTGGTAGTGATAGTGTTTGGGTTAGGGGTGGGTTAAGTGAGTTAGGGTTAGGGACTGGGTTAGGTAAGTGTGTGGTAGTGATAGTCTTTGGGTTAGTGGCGGGTTGTGTCAGTTACGGTTAGGCGGGTTAGCTGAGTATCACGATAGTGGCGGACCTTAGGGTTAGGGTTTGGGTTAGGGTTGTAGATAGTTGTGTATGTGTGGTTTAGTGTGGGTTTGTAGGGATTTTGGTGTGCTTGTGTTGTGTGTGTGGTTTTTGGACAGGGGATGTGTTTTGTTTGTTGATTGTTGTTATTGTGGTGTGTGCAGTGTATGAGATTTCGTGTTTGTGTACCATCGGTTATTTCATTGTCGGGCATGTGAGGTTTCATGTTTTTGCACTGTCGGTTATGTGGTGTCGGTAATTTCGTTGTCGGTGTTCTGGGGTTTTGATTATGTCAGGTAGAACCATATATATATATATATATATATATATATATATATATATATATATATATATTAACCATCATATAAAACCTATACTGACAAGGCACATTAAATTACATCCAGTCTAAGAATTTACTTGGTTGTGTTAAAAATTAACTATAAACACCGTATATGCCTTACCCTGTATATTAAATTTCAATTTGTACTTATAGTGCCTAACCTTTAAAAACCTCGTTTAAACTATTTATTATCATATGGAAACTACTTTATACCTAAGCTCGCTGATTTCACAAAAAGTGAGTACAAAAAGTTCATTAACCCATACTACTATATTGAATATGACTATAAACTTTTAAAACTGACCCAGGTTTAAAAACCCTGCTTTTACCGACGTAATGCTATTAATTTCAGTATGCTTTTAATTGACACATATTTGTCCAGCCCTGGTGGAATATGGGCTATTGTCCTAATCTGTCACATTATTTCATTTACTTCAAGCTTTAATTGCCACGGACCCCCTCTTATATCACATTGCTGTTGTTGGTGTATTAAAAATTGAAATCTATGATTTGGATAGTCCACAATGTGTTTAGCTAGGGTGTTTGTTGTATCCCTTTTATTGATGCAATATTGATGTTCATAAATTCTCTGCTTTATTTTTCTTTCCATTTTACCTACATAATATGATGAACAAAATTCACAACATGCTGCATATACCACCCCTTTTGTTTCACAATTGAATCTACCATACCACCCCTTTTGTTTCACAATTGAATCTACCATTAATGTAATATGTTGTTTCCCTTATGGACACTTTGTTACCTATTTTTATATATTTACATTGTTGACATGATCCACATGTGTACATTCCGCAGATCTTATTGTGTTTGGTTCTCCTCTCTAGCAACAATTTTAGGTTTTGGCCTCTTCTATATGTTATTCTAGGCCTATTTCCCAAGACTTTATTTAAACCATTGTTCTCTGTGATAATAGACCAATTTTTGTTTAAAATCTCCCTTATTCTTATATAATCCAGGAAGTATGTACATAGAAAGTTGAGCCTTAAATCATGACCTACATTGTGTGTAGACATATTTGATTGATCAAATATAGTCTCAGAGCCATGAACATAATCATTTTGTAACAATGGTTTGAAATGCCCTGTAGTTCTTTTTGTGCTAACCTCATAAATAACATCATCCACAAGTCCTTCTGGATAGCCCCTTTTAATAAACATTGTTCTTAGGACTTCACATTCTTTAATATAATCTAGTCCATCCGATACCATTCTCGCTGCCCTTACTATCTGTCCTTTTACCACAGTTCTTTTTTGATGGTAAGGGTGACTGCTGGTAAAATGCAGAAAAGCATTTGAATGTGTTGGTTTTCTATAAATTGCGCTGCTAAATCTATGGTTAATTCTATCCTTGGCTATGTTTATATAAAGATAATTTATGTTATTCAACTCTGAACTGTAGGTAAATTCTAAAAAGTTGGTCATCTTGGTAATATTTACTATAAAAGGCTCAATAAGGTCTTTTTCTCCTTTCCAAATCAGGAACATATCATCTTGGTATCTAGTGTACCATTTAACATTTTCTTGAAAAAAACTGTTTTTAAATAACAATGACTTTTCCCAGTGTGCCATAATGCAGTTTGCAAAACTTCCACCGCAAGGTGACCCCATCGCTACTCCAGTGTTCTGAAGATACAATTGCCCATCAAAGGTCATAAAATGATTTGACAACACAATCTCTAAGAATACTTCTACAAGGTAAATGTTTTTTTCATCTACTTTCCTAAGGGTCATGAATTCCCTAGTCCATTCTAATCCCAAATCTTGTGGGATGACAGTATATAAGTCCCTCACATCAGTTGTGAGGAAAATATTACTATCATCGTAATCTAACTTATTGATGTTTTCCAAGAAACTCCATGAGTCTCTACAGATTTGGGACTCAAGTTGTATAAGGGGCCTTAATATGTTGTAAATAAATTTAGCGCAGGCATATGTTATTGACCCTCTACCATTTACAATAGGTCTAAACAGGGGATCAATATAGCCTTTGTGTATCTTAGGGGAACCAAAGAGAGCAGGAATCTTAGGAGCTGACATAGATAAAAACTGATATATATCAATGTCTATTATTCCTTCAAGGAATAGGTCATCCAAAATACCTCTAATTTTCTTGTAAGCCCCGTTGACTTAATTGATACTCACTTGTGTATATATGTTTGTGGACAAATATTTATTCATACTCGTGTTGTACTCACTCTGATCCATGAATACAAGCCCCCCACCTTTATCTGGTTTCATAACCCTAATATTACATACATTCAGTAGGTCCAGAAATTCAATTTAGTTTTAGTGATATTAACTTTGTTATTTATACAATTTTGCGATTCCTTGGACATCGCTCTTAGATCCATTTTGCATATTTTTTCAAATATGCTTAAGGTCGCATGTAATGGAGGGTTGAAAACACTAGAAACTCTTAGAGTATTAGTTAGTGAAGAGTTTGTACCCATAAGTGAAGTGAGATTCAACTTGCGTACAGAAAGTTTTAAGTCCATTATTATTTTCACAACATCAGTCCTTTTACCTGGAACAAAGGATAACCCTTTGGAAAAAAAATCAACCATTTCCTGTTCGATGGTTAGGACTGTGTAATTAAATATCTTGTAACAAGAGGGCCAATCACATTTCCTGATGATCTCATATATTCTATATAGCAAGACACATTTATAGAATCACACATCTGCCATTAAGCCATATTTTGTGATGGAAACAATTCCAGTATTAAACACATACCTGGGGGATGACATGCAATACAGACCATAATTATCTTGTGAATAGGTAATGCATATGACCAAGGAATGACCTAAGAAACACTTGCATCATATCCTTTTAGAACACATGCCTGAACAGATATCAGAGAGATGCATAACAATCACAAGCACTACAAGCTTACGCATATCGATCAAATAAGGAAGAACACCCTGAATAGCGTACAGCACTATTATACCACATAAGGTGTACTGAAGTCCTACCCGATATGAAAATGCATGAAAAAGCTAGCGTTGTGAGAGTGTGTGTGTGAGCCACTATAGTCTGACACATTGTCTGACAGGCAGACATTATCAGATTTAATCCCATGCCTATTATAACCTCTGCTGACTACATGTGCCATATCAGATAGGAATGGAGGCTGTCACAAATAACTGAAATGAACGTGTTTGTCAACACAGGCAGTATGGATAGAATGTGAACAATCAGATTTATTAAAAATGTAGGAAAGGAGCTACATGCGTTACTGTCCACACAACACTTAGCTTTACAATATGACTGATTCTTTGACAAGGATGCTGCTTCCATCATGTAGGTCAGACACTGTCCCAGAAGTAAACACCAGTCTGCGTAGGTATGCTATAATGAGAATCAAGGGAGCCCGCAGGATTTTTTGCAGGGGGGTGCAAACCCAAGCCCCGCCCATGCAGCCCCACCCCTCCGCTGTCCCCGCCCACTCAGCTCCACCCCCACCCCTGCCCACACAGCCATTCCAGTGTCCCAATACTTGGCTATTTTTCCCCATTTGTCATAGGCACTGTTCAAATCTCTCAGTGTGCATACTGTTTTATGCTTTACTTCTACAATGATTACAGATATTTGGATTTCATTTACAACTTTTATTTCAAATTTTATAGCACAAACACTGATATACATTTACTAAACCTAAACAGAGCAATAGTCTTACAATGAAAAGAGACTTAGCATTAAAACTTCTCTACCTTTGAAACCCACATTCACCGAAATAACATTGAAACCCGCATTCAAAGAAAATGCATCTAGCCAGTGGCAGGGTAAGTTTACCTTTGGGCTGTTTTCAAATCATAGGCTCCTTGCACACATTTTAGAACCATGCAAAAGTTATTTGATTCACCTTCTTGACTGTATTAATTATACTATATAATAATTGAATTATATTCCTTGTATAATACAGCACCACTTGTTAGTGTGTGTTTTAAATTCATAGTTCTGAACATTTTTCCTTTAAGCAATGAAACAAATCATATGAACCAATAATGACAACCTGCCCAATTCAGAACATTTCAACCATAAAGGGCCACTCTACTCGAACTTCTGTCATATAATCCACCAATATCAATCAATATGCAGAATCTTTGCAGAAGTAAAACTCATCTGAATAATTCCACATTAAAGAGATCTGAAACCAGCGAAGAGGTTGTTGCTAGAAAACAACTTTATATTTCAGTGTTTCATTTACAAATTCACTGCCTGCTGCCCTTGAAAAATAAATTGCTTATGTTATATTAAAAAAAATGGTAAGCTGGTATATTGCAATAGAGAATGGGTGGCAAGCTGAAAAACAAGTACATAGTTATTAGGCATCTCATCCAAAGGAGGACATACACCCCCTTAAAATACAAATCTACATGTTGTGGGAGTAGAACCTACAGCCCTCTGTATCAAGATGCAAGTATGTTACCTCCTGTGCTGCTTTAAAAATTATATACCACAATAGTGATACTATTTGCTAAACAAAACAATTGCACATTTTAAGCAGGCTTAGCATGAGCAGCAGTAAAACTCTCTTCCCTTGAAATTCACAATTACTTGAAAATGCACTTGAAAATAAATTCCACCTGGTAATTCTAGGGCATTTCACTCTCTCTAACACACACCTCAACCTCTAAGTGCAAGAAATCTGGACAAAGCCTAAAGTAAATAGGAGCAAATTATAAATATTGCTCTCATGAACTTAGAACATTGCTAGAATAACAGGATTTATGTTAGTATGCATTTTTCTAAAGGATATTACATCTAAAACTCAAATGTCTGTCATTACTTAGCAACTTCAATACTTTTTAGGAGGAATATAGGGCAAAATCTGGACATTCTCCAAAAACCTGGACAGCTGAGGGGTATGCTTCCTCCTTCTTATACATACATACATACAGACACACATACACACCATACCTCTCAATCTGTTAACACAAGAAATTTGGACAAAGCCTGTTATAACGTTGGGGATAAAGGCCCAAAACTAGGGACACATTAGAAAGTTGCTAGAATAAAAGGGTTTATGTTAGAATTAAATTTTCTGAATGATATGAAGTCTGAAAATGGAATGCATGTCATTATTTATTAACCAACTATATTCAGATATAGTTGGTTGCCTCAGTACTCACCGTGGCTTGCATTTTCTCCTGTCTTGAAAGGCCCACTCTGCTTAACTTGTGTATTATTTCCTCAGTTACTTCAACGTGGGTTGCAAGGCAGCTTCATCACTAGTGTGTGCCAAAATATAATGCCTTCAATGAGTCTTGCAAGAAATCACTTGCAATCATCATGGCACAAAGGTTCTACTGAAGATGCTTTAAATTTTTCTCATACACGAACACGACAGAAGCCAAAAACAGCTGTTATTCCACAGCCAGATGCAGCAGTAGCAAAACAAATTGCAGAGAACCAAAATAAATTGGAACCAGTTGTATCTACCATTATTTACTGTGCAACCCATGACATTCCTCTCTGTGGAAAAGAAGGCTCTGGTGGAAATTTGTGTTACTTGTTAGATTTTCGTATTGAAGCTGGTGACACAATACTGAAACAGCACAGTGAAACAGCTGCAGGAAATGCTTGGTACACATTCCATAGGGTGCAAAATGAGCTGTTGGCAGAATACGAACACATACTTCAAAAGGAGATTGTTTGTGCAGCAAACAGGGTAGTTGGATTTAGTGCATTGGCAGATGAAACTGCAGATGTCTCAGACATTGAGCAGTTGTCATTGGGCATTTGGTTTGTTAATGATGATTGTATTCGAGAAGAGTTTGCAGATTTTGTTCCCATTGTTGTGAGAGATGCACAGTCTGTATCAAATGTCATTGTCAGTGAATGCATAAAGCGCAGTCTAGACCTGGAAAAATTACTCAGACAGGCTATGATGGCTGCTCCATAATGGCAAGCATCCAGAATGGTGGTCAGACAAAGATTCGTGAAAAGTATCCAAAAACAGCCTTTATCCACTGCGCATCTCACAAACTAAACCTTGTAGTCAGTTATCTGAATGATGTTCCTGAAATGCATAGTGCTGCTGATGTTATCAAGATTATTTTTTCCATGACAGTCCAAAACGACGAGCATTGGCACCAAATATACCTCTTCTGTGTGAGACACGATGGACCGAGAAATATAAATCCATTCGTGTGTTTAGTCAGAACTTTGAGAAAATATTTGACTGCCTGGCTGATCTTCAGAAGAGCAATGCTGGTGAAACCAGACAAAATGCACATATGTTACTCAGCACTTGCTCTTCGTGCACGTTTCTTATTTTTCTCTTCATTATTGCAAATTACTCATCAGTTCTTGAGCCTGTTGCCCAGATTTTTCAGTCTGTTCAACTTGATATAGTAGAGGCTCAACAACACATCAACAGACTCATTGAAATATTCAAGGAGCACCGCAACCATGCTGAAGAACACTTTAGGAATGACATTCTCAGTAAGGCAAGATCACTAGCAGATAAATTTAGTATTGAGTTAGTGTTGTCAAGGATTTGCAATTGAGTTAGTGTTGTCAAGGATTTGCAATCGACACACCGAGCAAACACAGTAGTCATGGATTTTGAGAGTTATTACAGAACAAGTATTTCTATTCCCTATCTTGACTCCTTAGTTTCTTCACTGACGTCTCGCTTTTCCACCAATAACACTGCTCAGTTCAACTTATTTTATCTGCATCTTAAAAATGATGCAAAACCTACAATGTGAAGAATTTTGAAAACGAATTGCCATCAGTAATGAACTATATCATATTGCTACTATATCTGAATGATCGCTTCTTGTCTGATGCATTGGCTTTGAAGTTATAAGACAGCCTAAAGAATCCAATGGGCTACTACTACCTTTGTAGTCAATATCTTGCAGATCTTCTATCAATGATGTTACTGAACAAAAACAAACAAAAAAAGTGTCAGATATGGGATATAAAAAAAAAACATTTTCTGATGTGTTTCAGCTGCACCAATGATTGACATGTGCATCATGCTAACCTGGACAACAACAAACAATAAATACATAAAACTATTTGATTTTTGCTTTTGTACATGTTTATGCAAAGAAAACTTAATACTGCAGTAAGCACCATTATACCTCCCAACTGAACAGATTTTCGCAGTATGTCCAGATTTTTGCCTCATATTTTTTGTATGTTCTTCCTAAAATCTGTACTTTTATGGCAAATAGCTGAGGATTGATGTCATTAAATAATGATAAACATTTGAATTGAAGACTCCACATCCTTCAGCAATTTCATGCTAATGCAAAACCTATTATTCTATCAACTTTCTAAGTTTGTAAGAGCAATATTTAAAATCTTTCCCTACTTGTTCCCCCATCATTTTAATCTTTGTCCAGATTTTTTGCTCTAAGAGGTTGAGACTGAGGTATGAATTCTGGATAGAAATATGTGTTTTATGCACAGTCTTCACAGTTTCCCTTAAAATGTCAATGAATCTCACATGAACTTGTCTATATTCTCCTGCTTTGACAATCTGGCTAGTGTTTTTTTAGTTTTTCCTTTCTTGTCTTATATTTAGCACATCTTCAACATTATCTCTACTAAACATACTGTATGAACAATCATATGTTACTACAACATACTATACTTTTAATTGTATGTCTAAACCATTATGCTTATGTAAATATCTTATGCAATCATATATCTACAATTCAGTGCCTACTGCTCCTAAAGAATAAATTGCCCATGCTACATTAAACAAAAGTGGTAAGCTAGTATATTGCAATAGGGAATGGGTGGCAAGCTGAAAAACAGGTTCATAGTTGCTAGGTATTTCCTCCAAAGGAGGACATACTCAGGACTGCAGCACCCCATCTCCTTAAAATACAAATCTACATGCTGTGGAAGTAGAACCTATAGCCTTCTACATCAAGATGCAAGTATGCTACCTGCTGTGCTACTAACACTGCTTTAAAATTCTATATGACAATAGTGATACCATTTTCTGAACTAAACAGTTGCACATTTTAAGCAGACTTAGCATGAGCAGCAGTAAATTTATCTTCCCTTGAAGCTCACAATTCCTTAAAAATGCACTTGAAAATAAATTCCACCTGATAATTCTAACTAGGACATTACACACTCACACACTCACCACAACCTCTTAGTGCAAGAAATATGGCCAAAGCTTAACATAAATAGGGACAGATTACAAATATTTCTCTCATGAACTTAGAAAATTGCTAGACTAACAGGATTTGTGTTAGTATGCATTTTTCTAAAGGATGTGTTGCATACCCACATTTGTGCTTTGTTTGTTTTCCTACTTCAGGATCTGCATTACAACCAATGAGGAACTAACCACACAGGAGGATGTAACTGGTATGACATTTCTTCTGTTTCATACATGTCAGTCTTGAAACTCCTGTTGGTGCCCTCCATTAATACTATGTCCTTCGACACCTGCATAGGACAACTGCTACCTCCACATCAGCCTAGTTAAACCAGTATGTGTATATATTACCTACTGGTGAGTATGTGCTTAGTAATACTGTCTGGTTGTCTTTGTTTCCCTGCAACAGTTGCATTTCAGCTCCCACTTCTATCAGTAGATTATCACTAGGAAATTTCAGGTGTGTCTTATTTTGTTCTTACATACTCACATATGTTATATATGCTGCAAATGTAACATAAATGTCTTCTCCCTATTATACAGATTCTGTAAGCCACACCCAGACATGAAATCCTGGTAATTCCTTAACCTCACTAATACTGTATTCATATAGTTGCCCCATATGTCCATGCAGAGCTGCACCATGTAATTTCTATCAGTGTAGCGAACCTGTGTCCTCTGTCTCTTCTTGTAGCATTCCACTGCCTGTTACATAGAAATCACAAACCCACATGCGTTTATTTGGAAGAACACTTCCAAACTCCTAATGCATACAAAACCCCCTATCTAATTTTTACATCCACACGGGACAGACAGATGTATGGGATAGCAGTAATGATCAAGTCAGGGGCAGACTACTGAGAGAGGTAGACCTGAATCTGGATAAAGCCCTAGTCATGTGTAGAGCAAGTGAGCTTTCATGTATTCAGCTTAAAAACATGACTGGGAAACTGTCTGGGTCGGTTAGAAATAAAAGTTGAGCATGAAAACAAGGGTAAAATAAAGTTCAGAATTAATCAAAGAGAAAAATTATCATACACTTACCATATGGTTATCCAAGACAACACCTCATAATAAATGGACAGCCATAGACCCTACCCACTATAATCAGTGTGGCAACAGGCATGAGAAAGCAATGTTGCAGATCCAGTAATTTTATCTGTATCCTTTGTGGATGCCATAACCATTTCGCAAAGATGGCCTATTGTGGGTGTAAACTGAAGCCTTACATCAAATGTTGCTGACTATGGATACAAGTTGGGAAAATATAAGTTGATGTTGTAGACCGTGTCCTTGGAAGGGCATCTAAAGCAACTAGATTGTCCAGCTTGAAATGCTTGTGATACACTTGGTAAATGAAAAACATTTATACTATGCAGTTATAAAATTATTTAGAGATGGACACAGGCAACACAATGACTAAGGTTAATGGAAAAAATGTAAGTCCAGTGGTATTTAAGGGGCTAGAGACTAAAGTATGTAAAATGGTCACAAAGACAGCTTGCAAGTTTTTAAATGTCAGAATGAACATTTGAGTGGTCACAAATTGCAGGAAGCATGTTTCTCCTAACAAAACAGTTTTAAAAAAATCTTTTAAAAGTGCTGATACTTTTAACAGATTGCATGTTATTAATATTGTTATGAGAGCTTCATTAACGTTCAGAAAACACAGTGTGCTGATGAAATACTCATGAAATTCATAAATTAATTTGTCACAAAAAGAAAAAAAATAAAGGCTGTAAGGTTCATGAAACATTTATTACAGCCATTGATATCCTGGTATGTTAGGGTTGCCACCTGTCCCACTTTGCGAGGGACAGTCCCTCTTTGGACAGTTGTGTCCTGCAAAGAATTTGTAAAAATGGCAAATGTCCTGAGATTTTAGAGCAAAATTATTTCCTATATTTTATGTAAAAGTTGTATAAAACAGTTATTCTGTATGATCTGAAACACCTAGATATTATAAGAAACAGAATAAGCAACATAAAATGCTACAAAAATAAGCTTTTATTTAGAAAAAAAGTGAAGTTTTATCCTTCGTACTGGCCGTGGCTGGGTATGTTTCAGCCTGCAAAATCTAACGTCTGTACCAAAAATGTCCCACTTTGTACATTTGAAAAGCTGGCAACCCTGTCCACACATCCCCGGCCCTAACTACCTATTTCTTACTTGCACATACCTCTCAAACACTTAAAAACACACACACTTACCTCTCACTTGTACGCTCGTCCCAACATCTTTTGGATTTGAAATTCCGCGCGCGGGGTGGAGGCGGAAGCTAAAGACGTAAGCCAAGAGTCGCACAGACGGAGAAGACGAAATCATGTCGCAAACACCTGTTCTGTCTGTGCGACTTGACGCAAAGAAAAAAAAAAAAACATTTTTTTTTTAAAATTAAAAGAAAATGAAGTCTCCGGGCCAGCCAAATCCAGGGGGGTGCAAGTGCACCCCCTTGCACCTGCCTGCGGGCACCCTTGATGAGAATACTCAATGCATGTGCCACAGAAGCACTCACAAGTACATGCCCTAAATAAACATTTCAGTGTCATGCACTCACAACCTGTAATGATATATCACTGTCCAGCACAAAAACGGACAGTGATATATCATTACTGCGGTGGTGGTGCTGCGGTAGCGTTGTCACCTCACAGTAAGATGTTGTCCTGTTCGATTCTCAGCTAGAGCGTCTTCTGTGTGAAGACATGCGTGAATGGGCGTACCTTCGTTGAAGGTTGTGTGTCAGAGCCGGCAACTTGGCATGTAAAAATCTACTGCCAATCATTAGCGGACCAGAGTTTTGCTGTGGTGATCCCTAACCGGGAAAAGCCGAAAGACACAACAACTGTCCAGCACAAAAACGGATAATAATAACTAGATACAATGATGTTTATGTAACCTCTGTACATTCATTAGAATGTTGCCCTGTCAGAATGTCAGAAATTGAACAACGCGACTCTACTAATTAATGACATTGGGATGACAAGCACGACAGTGGAAGTCTTATGACTAGTATGACAAATGAAGTTTGGCAACAAACCAAGTTGTCCCGGGCCATCTTCATGTCTTCATGGGGGGTTAGATTGTTATTAGGGGGAGTTAAGTGGTTTGGGGAGGTGAAAGGGTTAAGTGGAGGCAGGGATGGTTGGGAGGAAGTGAGAGGGATGGGGAGGGGCTTAAGAGGTTTAGTCTAGTGTAGCTGGGTTTAGCAAGCACATTTTGATTTGAACTTGCTACAGCAGGCTCTCGTTCATGACGACCTGAAGGGAAGAGTGGTCTGGTAGGCCTTAGAGTGGTGGGGTATGGAGGAGGTGAGTGAGGCTCAATTCCAGAGTCTGGTGGTTCAGTCCATTCATGGGAGGGTGGAGGTTTTGCTGTGTTTGCAGTTGTGCAGTTTAAAAAAAAAAAAAAAAAAAAAAAAATGAAAGATGTTATTTCGGTATTTTCTTGCGGATGGTGTTCTCAGTTCATTGGGGGTGGCATGCTGTGGATTTTCAGGACTGTTGTGGCTGCATTGGGCTCATGGGAGTCGTGGGTGATGGGCAGTGCTGTTTTGTGGGCTTCTGAAACAAGGGTCCCACTCAGCAGGCAAGGAGGCTTTTCTACCCTGGTTGCTCCGGTGGAGCAGGGGTTTTATTGCTGTTAGGAGGGTTGCCTCCTCTAGTTGGGGGGAGCTCCAATTAAAAAAAAAAAAAAGAGAAAAACTTTAGTTTGGGAGGGTTGTGGTGGTTCGTCCTGGGGTTGTTTCTGTGGTTTCTGGATTTTACAGGAGGAACACTGCCAGAATTTGGGTGCTCCTCTCTCTTATACTTTCAGCACTTGTTGGGGCAGGATGAGTCCTGTCGTCCTTCGGTCCAAAAATTCTACAAGGTACAGGTGCGGCATAGTTTATTACCTCTGCAGCAGCACGGTATGTCGATCACCTGCAACCATTTAGTGATCTCTGCACACATGTGGCCTGAGTTAAAGTTTTGGTCTGCACTGCTTGTCTTTTCATAGGCTGCAAAGTCCTTGAGGTAGTAATGGGTTTGCGCTTGTGTGGTGGGGACTGTAGATAGCATAGGAAGCATGCCTGCTCTGATGGTTGGTGGGGGCAGGTGTCCGAGGGAATGGCACTTATTCAGTGTGAGGTATTTATTGAATATCCTACTCATCTTAGACCCATCATCCAGACAACAATTCCCTGTAATTATATAAAGGTGCTTAGCTTGATGGGTAAATTAGACTGACTTCCACTACCAGTGCAACAGTATATGTTTGCAAAAAAAAAATAATCTTGACTTTTACCGCCAGCAGCAATATGAGGATGTAACAACAGCACTTGATGAATTGCTTATAATGTATGCTGCACATGTTTTCCTCCTTGAAGCATTCTGCTTTATTTCACATAAAGTAATTTTGAAGGACTGTTGCTTGGTTATGTTGCATTTTAATACTAATTGGTGGCAAAATATTCTTCGGATGGTTATGCTTAATGTGTTAAGGGATTTTAAAGTAGGAGCATTAATTGTGAGACTGACTATTGATTAAAAAAAAAAAAAAAACATAGGTTGAAATAAGTAGCTGTGCTTCAGCTGTCTGACGAGACAGAGTGTTTTCATGGGTTCTGGGGCACACTGATGGGCCTCGTCACGTATGGGCGGGACAACAGTAACAGCCGTCTGACTTATCATGCCTTCATTAGTTGTGGTTAGATCAGTAAACGGTATACCGAAAGGTGTTCCATACAATTTAGGCAGCATATTCAGAGCATGTTCTGCATTTGTAGTTTAAAGGGAGAGGAGCAAGGAGCATGCGGGGCCTGGCTGCAAGGACAGGATTTGAAATAACACTCTAGTACAGATGCTTTGAGGGGCTTAAGTAGAATAATGCAGTGTACAGAATTTTGCAGAATTTCCAGATTTTGTCCCGGAGTTGGTAGTTCGTTTATGGCAAAATAGCAGTTGTATGGCTTCATACATCTCAGAAGGTTGTGCTCATGCAGACAGTAGAGTTTCAGTCTCCTAAGTCCCACAGGTGATTTGGTGTAGTGGTCCATCGCTCTGACCCTGGTGCTCTGGGTCCTGGGTTGGAGGCTTGGCAGTGATGACTTTCTCCATGACAATAATAAGGGAAAGTTAAATTTATAAAGTGGCTAAAGTAACAGGATTTGTTTTAAAGTACATTTTCCAGAAAACCACGGGTGTGTGTGGGCCAGGAAGGGGGGAGACAAGTGTCTGGACATTTTGCGTGACGTGGTACAGTTGAAAGGTATAAACTTTAGCATATAAGGGGTCAGGGAAGGGGAAATTCTTTGGCACTCAGTAGTAGTGCTTATTAGAACTTGGGACACAGCAATAATTAGGGTCAACAGTGGGGACAATCTGTAGGGATTACTCTTACGGACTTGGTAGAGTGGTGGAGTAGCAGTTTGCATTGGCTTTGGTATTCTGAATGGGGTGAAGCATGCGGCTCAGTGATTGTCATGGTTGTGGATATTGATAGGTCCCTTCATGGATGTGGTTTAGTTTTGACATACTCGACCGGTAGTTAAATTTATCTTGGGTAGTGATAGGGTCATTGGAAGCATAGCTTCAGTTATAGCTGCTTTGTTATAGATGTGAGTGGTGGTGGTACATTCATTCCCGGGTTGGCAGGATAGGTTGTCCTTGCATGTCTTGGAATATGTATTTTGGATGATTTACGTCTTTTCTTTCTTGCAGATGGGATCTTCGAATGCTGCAGCTGTAATTTGGAATAGATGGGTATAAAGTGTAGCCTTCTCTCTACATATCAGAGGGTTTACTTTTCTCCTTTTCTTTGTAGACGGTGGTGTGCTGAGTACCAGTTGAGGTGATACATAGTGAATTCACAGAGGATGGAAGCAGTGGCAAGCGAGGAGGTTACACATGGGGAGCGCATGTGGGCAACAGTTACTGACGGACGTAAGTGGATTAAAAAGTGGTTGAGTTTCATAGGTTCATAGGTTCATACTAGGCTATCTGCCCGAGGGCATTTACAAGCCTAGCCCATAGTTTTGTGGCTTACGCCACCCCTTTAGTATGGGGAACTATACCCATTATTTTGCTGTGCCTCTGTTGAGCAGTGACACTGAGGTAATCCCTGGGGTATATCTGCGATCTCCCATCCATTGGTCAAGATTTCTCTTGAACAAGGCCAGCGAGGTGCTCTGCCTCACATAAACCGGGATTTTATTCCACAGCATAGGGAGTCTTTGGGTGATGAATCTATCCCTCCAGCACGTCCTATTAATAGCCGTGTCGAGGTTTAAGTCTCCGCCCTTGTGGCTCTGACGGATCTAGATTTTTGAGGTGAAGCATATTCATCAAATCTGGGTTTGACATGGCCTTGTATGTTAGGCAAAGGTCACCTCTGAGCAAGCGGTGGCGACTGAATAGAGCTGGAGTTCTTTCAGTCGGGCAGCATAGGACAGATGTTTGAGACCCTTTATCCTTTTGGTGAGGAACTTTTGTGGCCTCTCCAGCTGCTGCAAGTGTCGGGTCAGATACATTCCAAATGGGGCATTGTACTCAATCATTGGTCTGATGAGTGATGAGTATAGGGAGACTATGACCTCCCTTGATCTAGATGAGAATCCCTTCATGATAAGGTGGGCAATGTAGAAGGTCTTCCTAACTACTTTAGCTACATGGGTGTCGAATGACAGACTACTATCAACCTGGGTCCCCAGGTCCCTGATAACTTCTTCTGTACTCAGTGGATTGCCACCTATTTGGTAGCTAGGGGTAACCTTGTTTTTCCCGAAGGGTATGACTATGCATTTTTGGCATTTAACTTTAGGCCATGGCTCTGGCACCAGTTATCCATTTCTGTGAGACCCTTCTGAAGGATATCTGTGTCAGATGTGTTTTCTACTATGGCCCAGTTTGCAGTCATCTGCAAACTTTGTCAGCCATAACCCTCCTGTGTTTGCTTGTACTTGGAAAAGTAGATGCCAAACAAGAGTGGGCCCAGGACTGAGCCCTGTGGTACACCACTTGTGACAGGCTTTGAGTCTGACATGGCGCCAGCAACTCTGACCCTGTGGGTTCTGTCACTCAGCCAGTTTGCAACCCATCTTGTGATGTATGGGTTAACATTTAAGCTGATGAGTTTTTCAATGATACCCGAGTGGGGTATTGTATCAAAGGCCTTCGCCAGATCGAGGTAGGCTGTATGGACTGCCTTTCCCTCATCAATGGCTTTGGTGACTGTTTCAAAAAGTCAACCAAGTTTAGAAGGCATGATCTGCCTTTGACAAAGCCAAACTGGGATGGATCCAAAGTCTGCAAATTCCCTATGTCTTTATTTATGAGGTCCATTATGATCCTCTCCATGGCTTTGCAGATAAGGCTTGTCAAGCTAATGGGCGGTAATTTCCAGGGTCGGTGGAGGCACCGCCTTTGTGAAGTGGGACCACAGTTGCAGTGCGCCACTCCTGGGTGCGTATCCAGAGGTAAGACTATGATTAAACAGCTGTCCTAGCTGTGGGTTTAATTCCTCGTTGAGTTCGTGGAGCACACAGCCGGGGACACCATCAGGTCCCATGGATGCTGTGTTTTTGCTTTGGAGAGAGCAGTTCTCACTTGGGCGTTGGAGATGTTTGGGGGCTGCAATCGCTTGGTATAGATATCTCTCCTTTTGGGGAGGGGAGAAGTTTGCACTGAACCTGTCAGCCAGTATGTTGGCAAGGTCTGTAGGATCAGTAATCTTCACATCATTTTGAACTAGTTCTGAGCATATCTGGGAGTTTCCTCCCAGGTTTCTAACATAGCTAAAGAAGGCCTTATGATTGTCTTTTGAGTCTTTAGCTATTTTTCTCTCAAAATTTGCTTTGGATGATTTTATGAGAGCTCTTAGTTTTTCACTTATAGTGATCAAGGGTCTCTTACCTTTTAAGGATTTTGCTCTATCTTGTAGTAGCTTCCTCCTTTTGTTGTAGAGTTTGTTTATGGCTGGGGTCCACCAGAGTGGACGCTTGCCTTTGGTACAAAGAGTCTTTGTTTTGCTTGGGATTGCCTTATCCATGCAGTCCTGCAGGTGCTGGTAGAAGGCATTTGTAAGTGATTCAGCGGCTTGAGTACTGTTTTCCGTCGGCTCGGGGCCTTAAAGGAGACCACACTAGTCTTTAGAAGTGTGAAGTCGGCTTCGAGAAGTTCTTTACTGTGGTCTTTTTATTTCAGGTGGGGTGGGATGAGGACCTCCAGCGAGATTAGTTTGTGATCTGATCTCACCAGTGAGGGGTATACTTCGGTGTTGAACATTGTGCTCCCATGTTCGTGATGATGAGATCAAGTATGTTTTCTCCTCTTGTGGGGATGGTGACTAGTTGTTCCATGGCATTTGAGTTTATGAATTCCAGGAACTTTTGGGCTAGGGTGTTTGGGCTTGAGTAGTGTTCCCAGTCTATATTAGGGTAATTGAAGTCACCTAGTATGATGGTGTTTGGTGATACATTTATCCCTCTAGTGTTTTCAGGAAGGCCATGTGAGGTTCCTGAGTTTGTGAGGGTGGCCTGTAACATGCTACAATTTGCAGAGCAGTCTTGCCTATGGTTAATTGCACCTGGATGGTCTCCGATGCATCGTGCGTTGCCACCAGTCTTGAGGTGTGGGTGTCTTTGATGAATATGGATACCCCCTCCTTTCTTGGTATTGTCCGGATTTTGGGGCCGGAACGCATGATAAGAGGTAAAACCTGATAGTGCTGGGGTGCTCTCAGGAGCCTTGAACCAGGTTTCTGTCACTGCACAGACATCGATGTTCTCCATACTGAGAAGGGCCTCGAGTGCGTGCATTTTGAGATTTAGACTTCTGGCATTGAGCAGCATTACCCTTAGTTTTTTCCTTTTTGTGTTCTAGGGTGGTAGGTTTAGAATTTGAGCCTTGCCTAAAAAGGCACTATGGGGGTGGCAAGAGCCTTTGCCAATATCCGAATCCCAGGGTGACAGGTGCAAGCCGTCCCTTGCGAAGCAGCGTGGCTTGTCCAGCATGTCATCCCAGGCAGACAGACATTGGATCCCCTTTGAATGACACCAGAGTTTAAGCCAATTGTTAAAGCTGATCATCTTATCTCTGTATTGTGGCATCATTCTTGGTGAAGGTAGGATACTGCTCAAGGTCAGGGTCATACCTGCCTGGGCTACATAATCAGAGAGCTCCTCAATGTCTCTTTTCATGTAGTCCAAGGAGGTGCGTCTCAGGTCGTTTACACCAGCGTGGACAATGACTGAGTCATATTTGTACCTGCTGTTGAGAGACCTGAGTGCTTGCGTTATGTGGCGGATTCTAGCGCCCGACAGGCAGCTTACTGTGACCTTCTCCTTACTCAGTCTGGTGAGCGGACGTCAGTGTGTCTGACTATGGAGTCACCAATGACTAGTGTGTCTGGCATTGTGTTTGGCCTTAAGGGCTGTGACTGTTTGACACTCTGACTGTGAGGTCTATGTGTTGCAGGTGTTGTGTTCTGAGGTGGTGGTTGTTTGGGTGTCTGCTTTGGTGGCCTCTGCTGTTTTGGTAGATTTTTGATCAGAGCCGCCGAGTATGTCTTTGTGTGTTTATGTGTATGATTTGAGGTTGTGATGGTACTATGTGAGACTGGGTCTATAGTGTGTGTGGTAACCTTCTCCTCCTGACTGGTCTTGCCAGTCCTATGTTGAGAGAGCTCAGCCTCCAGTTTGGCCGTATAGTTGCATCTCTCGCATGTATTTGTGTTTTGTGGGAGGAGGAGAGGGTTGTCTGTGTACATGAGGCAATTGTAACATTGCTAGTCAGAGAAGGATAGGCTTTTGAGTTTTTGATCTCAGGGTTAATTGGTTGTACAGTTTATTCTATTAACCGTTAAGTATGTTAGATAATTTGTCCCTATTTTGGGCATTTGCATTCATTAGCAATAAGGAGCAATGGCCATTGGCCATAGGTAAGAGTTTGAGTTCCTGCAGGGGGTTTGATGAGGTTACGGGTAATGCATTTATTTAGTGTGCATTAAGGCACATCAATGTGGACGGGGGTTCAGATAGGTGGAGTGGAGTCACAGCACTCTTAGCATCATAGGAATTTATTAGGCTACTGGCTCAGGGATGGTTACAAACTAGACAAGTTTGGATCTTTTCTTCGGGTAGCACTTATCACTCTTGTTCAAGGGGATATGAGTCATAGTATGAAAAAAAAAGGGGGGGCTGGTGACATACTTTGGTACAGAGTATGGCAAACACTTGATGAGGTGGCAGGGGTCCTTGTCAGTGCCTCCAGGTTAAGTAATTATTGGTATGTGTGCACATAAAATTTATTGTTTATTCTTTTCCTTGCAGATGGCTGAAGTGCAGAAGACATCATGTGGTGGCTTGAAAAGGGATTTGAAAGGTGATGTTTTGATAGGATGGATGTTCTTGCCGCTGGAATGGGGCACAAGGAGGGTCTGAGTAATCACCTTAATAAGGCATGTTAGAGCTCTGTGTTTAATTAGTGGGAGCTGATTATTGTTTTGATATAAGGGGCAAGTAAGGAAGAGGTAGGTAGGGGGCCAAAGGGGGAAAACTTTTGGGGACAGTTTATGTGGAGTGTGGAGATCCCACGGGATGAGTAGAGTTATGAAATTCATAGGAGCATAGGAACTTATTAGGCTACAGCCCTATGGCTCTTGCAAGCCAGTGAAGTTCAATACTGGCTTTCCTGGATCCTTGGGGTGGTTGTATTCACTCAACCAGTTGTTTGAACAGAATGGGGGGAAGGGCCAATGAGGTGTTGGATAGGATGCTGGAGTTTGTTCCTAATGGGTGGTATCTGTGGGGTGACAACTTTGTCCCTTGAGTACGTAGTGTTAATGTTACATACCAGGTTAAGGTTTTACAGAATAGCACAAGGATCATTTCACTTGGGGTTTGGGTGAATTTTTAGGATAGGATTTTAGGAAGCATGGTAGGTAGGCAGCTGTGTTGGGGTAGCTTTAGGAACTGGGTATGTGGTTACAGGGGAGTTAGAAGGTTTAAAGGAAGCTTGGTTGCAGGATAAAGCAGCTATAAGACAGGTCTTAATTACCTACTAGTGGTATAGGTAACATAAAGAAAGAGAGCTTTCAAGGGGAAAGGCCAGGGACAAACAGGGGTTAATATGATTTGGTAATGAGTAAATTGGGGGTGTTTATGGCTGGGCATGTAGAGTACTTCATTGCTAAGTATAGGCAAGTTTTCAGGAACTAGGTTAAGGGGTGCTGGTTTTCAGCCATCTAAGGTTAAGACATAAGGTTTTGGAGTTAGACTATTCCCTACAGTAATTGAGTTGTTGCACATTCAGAACTCAGTAGTTGGTGGGCTAAGGTGATATGTTACAGCTGACAGGCTACTGGGTGTGCAACTTGATACTAGTTTTGACTGGGTGTCTTTGGGTTCAAGGGATTATAGTTTGTGGTTTTGTTGTGGTTATAGGTTGTCAATCCGTTCAGGTTTAGTCATGATTTCAGCTTTGAAGGAAGCGGGTTAAAAGGGTATGTATTCTCTTGGTGTGGATGTTCTGGTTTTACAGTGGGGTCATGGTAACTTTACTTTATTTAGTTTCATTAGGGTGTGTTTCAGTGAGGGTATGGCAAGGTGGGATTCTAAGGTGTTTTACAGATGATGGGTACACTGAATGATGATTTGCTTGACTTTTCCCTTTATGGGAAGTAGTGGGTTGAACAATTTTGGGTAGAAGGGAGGGGGAACAGCCTGGTCAGGCTGGTTGGCAGAGAAGAGGGATAGGCTTGCCCTCTTCTGTTCCCCCTCTGGTGTCTGGATGTTCATTTCAAGGATATGAAGGAAGCTTGCTGAATAGATAAGCAAGCTGAGGTAAGGATGCTGCTTATTTGGTGGAAGGTAATTGAATGAATGGTGTATGAAGTGAGATGGGACGCTGCTTCATAAGTAAAGTACGCAAGCATAGGTATGGACCCTGCTTGTTGGGCAGGGTGAGTGGGTACACTGCCCTGATCAATATTACAAGTATGTTATGCTGTGACATGCTAGAATCAATTATATTATAAATAGTTGTAATGAATTTGAACAGGCTATTTAATGGAAATTTAATAAAGGTCGTCAAATGTCATTTGGTGTGATGTGTTTATTGAAGGGGACCGGGACAACCCACATATGCTACATTATCACTTTGTATGTGTGGTAAACAATCTCTGGGATTAAAGGGATCATGGAGGTCTGTGATAATGTAACTGGACACATTAACACTATAGTACATGTCAGTCATGCATTACAGTTTAAGGCAAGGAATGTGGACACTGAACACATGAACATCTGAAAGCAGACAATACATGATTTTTTTACAGGACGAATGCACCATGGTGAAAATGTTATTACAAGTGTGACATATGTGGTTATGTGAAGGCATTACATCATGTTCTTTCTGCAAGGGATATGTGTGCCTGTGATTGCTATAGTACGTCAACAACAGACAGCATGTTGTTTCATTCCCCCATGCCAGAGGATAACATTTATTACATCTGTTATGTAAGGAACATGAAAGGAAATGTCTTCATTATTCTGAATAAAAGCATTGCTATATGACAAACTGTCATAGGTTTTAGTATGAGGGATCAATATCTATATGTGTATAAACCCAATGTGCTTGACAACAGTGTTAGTGACATGTACTGTCAAAATAACAAAGACACCAATGTAGTCTGGGCAGTAATGGATGGATTTCAAATAACTACCCAAGATCACAAGCTAAGCAAATCATTGCCTGAATCACAGGCACCACATGACCATGCAGACATACAACTGAGACTACACAGGCAAATGGATGACATCACCACTGTTTATTACCTGGATATTTATGCTAAAAGGTGTTCAAAGTGCAAAAGAACACTGTACAGCTACACATCATATATGCCTTTGCAGAATACTATACACAGTATGAGGGTGAACGAGACATCCACAGCCATACCCCAACATCCTACGCATGTAGTTGCACAATGTACAAAGGACACTATCAAAGTCATGCAAAACAGGAGACTCACACTCTAAATGTGACATACTGCAGGTATGTTAGCAGTATGTAATCATTGTGTGGACAAAATATTATTTTCTCTGGTGATACTAGAATTTGTTAATTTCACAGAGTGCCACTGTAATTCAGTCCCATAATTAGAAGTATACATAAAGGTGGTTTTGAGGTCACCAATGGTATATGACAATAACAACTGTCACACTACTGAAGCAGTGATGGAATCAAACTATACAGCACATTATCAGCAGCAAGCACCACAGGAGAATAATGACTACAGCTGAGACATATAGCATCTATGAAGGGATATTATTGTCAAGGAGATGTTTCTGGTAATAGTAGTACTACAGCCAATCAGGGCTTGTAAAAGTTGTCACTACATATTTGTGTAAAACAATCATGACTCAGTTGGCTACCACACTTGGAGAACTTAAGCACTGCTATAGTTGAACATCCTAGACATCTATTTACACATTATAGAGAACAGTGTAAGACATGCAGGCACCACAGGAGACATCTGACATTCAAATACCTTCAGCTCAGTTGCAAAACAGTGGCCTCATGAGTGAGTTGAAATAGGGGTGTAGGCAAATAATATGAAGTAATCATGTGCGCTTATTGATGCCACACAAGAACCTGTCATTTGAAGAATGGAAACATTCTTCCCCCACCCTACTTAACAACCTTTGCATCACTTCCCCTCTAAAATCATTAAAAGGCTATCTTTCAAGCCATGACACTGTTATTTTAAGCATTACTGTACACATTTGTGGACAAAGCATTGCCTAAAGAAGCAAAGTTTCATTTTATGTAATTCATATAAAATTGTAATCATTACATTACAAATGGTATGCATAGCTACATCCTTGTGTAGCAATGAAGTTGTGAATGTAAAAGTTGGGCTTGGGGATGGTGCAGGCATCTAAGATGTTATAAAACATATCTAAAGTATAGGTTGAATGAGCACATGCTCAACTAACTATAAACAACTTCACGTATACACACACACACACACACACACACACACACACACACACACACACACACACACACACACACACACACACACACACACACACACACACACACACACACACACACACACACACACACACACACACACACACACTACTTAGAGGCGATCTCTGCTTAACTTACAAAGCCATGTCTGACCCAGCTCTGTTAGAAATGCTACATCTAAAGAAATTCCAAGCCTTCCACATTATATGCTCCAGAGACCTCAACCTCATTACCACAATCAACAGAACAAGCTGGCGGGACAGGTTCATAACCCAGAGACTGCTCATGCTATGGAATAGACTTCCCATACATGTCAAGCAGAGTGCCTCACTGGCCCTCTTCAAGAGAAATTGTGATGACTGACCCCAGGGATCATTCCAGTGGCTCTACTTGACAGAGGCACTGGGAACTAAGGTTGGGTGGCACAATACCAGGGTAATCCTATGGGCTAGGCTTGTAAAGGCTCCAGGACCATTAGCCTAGTACACAACTATGAACCTACGAATGAGGTGGGAGGATGGCAGAATGGTTAAGGTGTTTACCTGGCAGACACAAGGTGCAGGGTTTGATTCTCACATGGGGTAATTGGCTAGGCTTAAAATGGCCCACAAGGGCAATTAGCCTAGTACTAATCTATGAACCTATGAACACATAAACATACAATTATGCCATGTTACCAGCACTACTAGATAGTGGCCAAGGGTACTAGCTGCAAGTACAAGGGTCTAGGGAACTACTAAAGGGGCAGTGAATACAGCACAACGTGGCTGGGCTAATATATGCCTTCGGGCAGATAGCTCAGTACCAACCTATGAACCTATGTTGAGTACTGAACCTCCAACCTATTTATTTGCACAATCCATATAGTACTTTATTAGTCGCAAGCACAAGAGGGGAATGTCTGACTCTCAGGGATGAGATTGTACTTTTGTCAGGATGATGCCCATTATAGTGTTTCATGCGGGATGTTTTTGCAAATGTTGTTATAAGGGAGCTGTGAATACATTTTAATACATCCTCTCCAGGGGAAATGGAGACAGCAAAAAGCATTACAAACACACACACAATGCACTCACACACACACAAATTTTCCATGATGAGTATCAAATCTCCTACATATCTAGTTTACACAGTCTAGAGAGCACTGTGTTACTCACAAGCATGAATAAGAAGTATGACTCCCAAGAGATAGATTGGACTTTTATCAAGATGATTTCATCAGTGTGTGTATGTTTATTTTCACAGGTAGCGGGTACCTCACCAAGTGATACACACACATATATGTCTTCCATGCTGGGTATTGAACCTCCTACCTATCTAGGTTACACAATAAAGAGAGCAGTCTACTAGTCACAGGCATGACGGAAGTCCAACTCTTAGGAAACAGACTGCACTTTTGTCAAGATTACCTCATCAGTGTGTTCCAGACAGGATGTTACCATAAAATAGGGGTAAGGGAGCTGTGAGAACAGTTAAATGTATTGTTCCCAGGGGAAAAGGATACACCAGCAAGTCAAGTGATGGACACAGCCTCACACATACACACACACACACACACACACACACACACACACACACACACACACACACACACACACACACACACACACACACACACACACACAGACCCATGCATACAAAAACACATGCACACAAGTCTTCCAAGCTGGGTATTGAACCTCCTATATATCTAAGTTACACAAGCTAGACAGCAATCTACTAGTTGCAAGATTTACAAGAGAGGATGTAAAATATATATGTGAAACTGAATAATAGAATATTTGTAAAAAACAATGATTTGAAGAGATGGTACTGTGCATCCCAGGTCATGCAACAAATGCAAAAGTGTGCACAGGGCAATGCAGCATCACTATGATTGTCATATGTAATGACATACTTTTATAATGCAATGGAGATACTATCCTTATGGTACATTGTGTTAATGTGAAGGCCCTTGACTTGTTTCATATAATAGGATGACAGATACATTGACTGATGCACTCTGGCAAGACACACATGCAAGTCATACATAGGACAGTGCATTGTAAAATGACAGTGATGGATTTGGTGAGAATAGGTTAACCAAGCTGGTAACACAGTGCAAGCGTAAACACTGTAGAGCAAACATATTATTTTATATAAATTAATTAGTTGAGTGAACATTATTCAAAATTTGTGATCATCTTTGGACAACAGCAACACAGTCATATGAATGTTGTGCATCAGAAAAATGTTATTCTTTGATTTCCTCTTTTTTTCTTGTACTCTTTGAGCATAGCACCACTAACCTGATTTGTGCAGCTGATGGCAAAGTGTTAGCATATGTGTAATCATATCTTGAAGTGATAAAGTTTCAGTGGTAAGCAGAAGTACTTGTCATTCTGTGCCAATTTCCACCCAAATATCTTTACAAGACAGCCTTCACAGTAGGTACCAGGCAGATTACTGTAGCAACATGTAGATTATGTATGAAGCTAAGGTTTAGTCAACTTTTACAAACACAGTAGTCAGACAAAACATCATGAAACATGTTGTCATGAATATGTATTCAAACATTATCAGCATGCCAAGAAACAAATTAGACCCGAGTAATATTGTAGCACAATAATTAGAAATTCATATTTGTGAAAGTCATTACTTGACAGTGGATTTCAGCAAACATGAATGTTTATAATCATCCTTATTATGATCACTGTAATCCATACATCCAACTCTTCATCTTATTTGCATTTACAGTAAACTGCATAAACAGAGCTTAGCACAGTGGTGGTACAAAGTGAGACAGAGTAATACAGATGAAGGCAATCAAGAGAGAGGGAGACCCAGACAGACCACACACTTGCAGAGGGGACTGGTGAGGTGGTTACTTCAGGGAGAGAGCTACCCTGTAGCAGTGACACTGAAGGTGAGCCAAAGCTACTTGTTGGTACTGATGTTCCCTTGGACAGAGTGACTGCAAGGGCAGAGGTGAGTATTAGTTCCCAGGCTGACAGTGAGGCACCTCTGTAAGAGGATACCAGACTTCCTGTGGAAGGGGAGTTGGGAAGGGTTACAAAGAGAGAGTTGATACAGGGTCAGCTCTCAGACCCTACATTACAAGGCCTGAGGCAGGCAGCTTGTGAGGCACCTGATTCTCAAGGGAAAGGGGAATCTGTATACTGGAGCAAAGTGTTACTGTATAGAGAGTGGACCCCTGAGGGAGGGCTAGAAGGTGAGGGAATATAGCAGTTGGTAATAGAGCCTACCATCTGGCACTGATAGCCACAGCTCGTGATATTCCCTTTCTATGTCATATGTGCATAAAATGTACAAAGAGACATATTATGCAGAACTTCTATTGGCCTGGAATTTTCAGAGATGTAACAGGGTACTGCAGGACCTTCATGGCAGAAACTGGGACATACAGAGTTAACTTGCAAAACTCTAAGAAAATAAGCTGATAAGTAAAGAGTTTTATGATGTGTGTAAAGTTAGTTTATCTCAGCTAAACAGAATGGCTACAGCTAGAGTTTCATCCTATTGTCTGGAAACAGAGGTAATCACAGATTTCTAAGGTACCTGTTTTATGACTTTTCAGTTTCAGGCAACCTTCTAAGAGAGAACTGTCAGCATCTGAGAGATAAGTATTTTTCATAGATACATGTTACATTCTGTTGGTATCTGTTTAGCCTGGGAACTAGATGCAAGTGTTAAATAGTCATGTCTTCTAGCTAACCCATCAGTAATGTGTATTATTAACCTAAGAACTATCTCAGAGAAAGAGAGTGCATTTTGTATCTTGAACTGGACCTGTAAACATCTCTTCATCACTCACCAGTATTTGCTTTGCTCAGTAAGTAAGACTTATATCTTAGTATCTCTCTTAGAGATAAATAGGAAAATAGTCAGATCAGTCTAGATGTTTTCTGTATTTATCTAAGACTGTCCTACAATGTTGTTTTAAAGTATTTTCTGTGATTTCAGAACTATATTGTCACTGTGTTGAGTTAATAAGTATTGTCTTGTGTTTTTATTTATTATTAAATATATTTAAACCTTTTAACTGTGGCTGGTTTTGTGTACAGATATGTAAGCTCTTAGAGTATTGCATGTATTTGGTGACACTGTATAGGCCACTCCTAAATAGCCTTAGACTTGGACACACCTACCAATTGGATAATAATACCATTGCACAGTAGAATTGGACACCCTTTGGTAAGGGCCTTTATAGCAGCTGGTAAGGGCGGTTGGTGGCAGTTGGTACTACGTTATGGTCTGGGCAGAAGGGGGCATAGCTAGTGAACCTGTGCCAGCATTCCACAGGAGTGTCTGTGTGTTTCTATATAACTCAAATCTCAAAGTGTGAGTGTGTCAGCTACTTGGGCAGGGACACGAAGCACTGTTTGGACAGAGAGAGTGCTGGAGGTCTTGGCTTGACCACTTGGCTGAGATCTGAACCTTATAGCTGTGCCAGTGGGAGTCTTATTGGGGATTTGAAGAAAAAGAGAGAAACCAGCCCCAGACTGACTGTGATTTCTGTGTGCTCTTAAGGGAAATTATACTTTACTGTGTGTGTACTTGTTATCCTCCCAATGTGCACACCCCTCACTGGTGTTAGTGGTGAGGATTGAGGCTCCTTGATTACTGGGCCAGTGCACAGGCATCACAATTGTCATAAGCATTGTGCTTCCATTTAGCCTTACTTGCATTTTTCCTAGTGCCAGACACTGCACAAATGCACATGTGCAAGAATAATGATACAGAAAGGAGAAGATACATCATCAGGGTGACATGGAGGCAGAGACAAAGTAAACTTAAAAATCTTTCTACACATTTGAGCATTAGTTCATCACACCGCAATGGAGATTCTACTTCACAGCATTAAAATAATACTATTGATGCACACTGAAATTGTTTTGAAAAAGGAGGGGTGAACAGAGAGAGTTAGAAACAGATGCAGGGAGGAATGACAAAAATATGTTTTGTAGGAACATCTGTATGCTGTTTTACTCTTACATCTTAAATCATCATTAATCTGTCATGCTCTGTATACTAAACTGATTGCTATATGCACAAATAAGGGGTGGGTGAGTGCAATAAATATGAACTCCTAACCAGGATAAGGTTGGCTTACTAAATCTACCTGTTTGGGCTGCAACATTTTTGAAAATTATGCTTTGCTGCACTATTCTAATGTTATGCAAAGGAAATGTGTTATATGTGGAGAAATACAGATGTTTGCATGTAAGTATATAATAGGAATATGAACTGTCATGAAGTAATAAACGGAAATACACATGTAATCGAATCCAAGGCATCATGCCAAAACATCAGCCTGCAAGCAGTGTAATTATTTCAACATACCACACAGGAACTCCCTATTTAATACACCCAGCAGCCTAAAAATTGTTTTAATTAACTGTATCACACCTCTGCTTTTAGTATACCTTTACTCTGGTTTCCCATAGCACAGTAGATTTAAGCACATTTGCATGACTGTAACCACACCACTGTAAATTACATTGAAAGTTTCAGCTTTTGCAGTAAGAAGTTAAACAGTGTTCACTGTCATTCAGCATTACTATACTATGCCAAACTCAGCACAAATGCCAAGGACATAAAGTGGCTTTTTCATGGACCATTTCTGGCCATGCGTGTGTTGCGTTTGAGTTTATTTTTTGACCGGATTAAATGTGTGAAAAGGGGGTGGATAGGATAGTGGTGAAAATGGGGTTGGCAAGCACAGGGTAGCACAAAGGGAAAAGAATACAGGAATTTGCAGGAGGGTTGTGGGAGACCACTATAGCTATCTACTTCTTCACAATGTCAATGTACAGTTGTATACATACTTTCTTGACTTTACAGAGTCACCACACCAGAGATGGGTGACAACAATGGAATAATGTTGTATGACCAGTTTGACCTAATAAATTGTGACAGGATGACATATAGGTGAAGTGGAGAGCTATATATGAGACATCATTTTTTGGTAGAGGTACCCATTTTATTTTTTTGGGAGAGAGAGGAATGTTGGGAAAGGTGCTTAGGAATGACAAGATAGGGTAGGTATGGTAGGTTAGAAAGAATCTGCAGACATATAGAACATACAAGACAGAGAGGGATGGTGATGGAGACAAAATGTTGGGGGACAACATGATTGGGGATAGGTAGGGAACATCAGAGGTGCACCCACATCCAGCATGAGAACAGTGAGAATCTAGACCTCACCATCAGAAATGGCATCACTGTATCCCGCAGCACCTCACTGGGTCAATGTCAAATATGCTACTGTCTTTACAATGCAAAGCAGGACTTTTAGAACCCTCCCAGTACATGCACCACTGATTCCCCTATTCAATATATCCTCCATCAGCCCTATCAGCTCCAGTCAGGTGGCAAACTTGCCACCTCCACAACTACTGCTCCTGGAGGGTAGCACTGCACCAGCAGCCAGATAGAGCTACCTGATGTACTTGGAACAGGTAGGGCAAGGGTTGTGGAGGCAACAATGACAAGTTGTGACTCTAAAGTGCTGTGTGTCTGTGTTGTCATCTGTGGAGGTAATCCACAGTGGTCAGTTTACCCATATGTGCTGTTGACTATTGACTTTCATCAGCAAGTTATGCAAAGATTATTAATAAATTACAAACCCTGTCCACACAAAAAGGATGGAGAGATAGGGGTGGGTAGAGACAAAAAATAAGAGATAATTAATTACATAGCATGTCACAGTACTGTTTACTTTAAACAAACTTTTTGGCAATAGATAAACAAAATATGATAAATTTACTAGTGCACACCTTTGCAACATCCATATATGATGGAAAGACATTTTTGTGTTAAGAAATAAACAAATATTACTGCTTAGCTATACAAAAGAGCTACCTTTATGTCACTATGATGAATTGGAATTATACATTGTAACTTAATAATTACAATTACCATAATGTAATTCTTCCTGACAGGCTTCTGTTAAGATGTTATCAACAATTAATAATAAAAAAGGCTGCTTCTGGGTACTAAACCCACAAACAATAAAGCCGGCATTCTAATTGCCTAATGCAAGCAGCAATTCTTATTGGGAAAGGCGTGCATGCTTGAGATGAATGAGGAGGTATGCCTGCTTGAGAAGCTAGTGCTTGAAGAAATGAAAATAATGTTATGGCTTTAACTTTCAGTTGATTCATACTTACCCTGTGCCTGTCCGAGGGTAGTTATTCTCTCTGGGTGTACCTCGCTGTTTGCAGCTGTCTCCTCTGCAGCTATTGAAAACAAAAAGGAAAAAAATAAATATGAAAGTATAATGAGTAATTGCATTGGCTGTTTAGATAATTACTGCCATAAAATTGGCAGGTTATGGGTTGGTATATATACACAGCTGGGGGGTGTTCCAAGTCCTAATTTCAGCATTGCATTGGCTTAGGAGGTCCTGCTTGCACTTTTTAAGATCTCTATAGTTGGGATGACATTGTTCCCCATTGTATGGAATGACAGCTGAATATGAGACAGCTTTGTCTAAGGTAGATGTCTCCAACCTGTGGCCCTCAGAGCTCTTCCATGTGGTCCTCGACCTCTAACTGCATCAATGTATGCATGCCTCAAAACACTTTTTTTGTTTTGTATTTTACACACCCGTGACCTGTAACTCTAACGTCAGTATGCGCGTGTGCCAAAGCACACTTTTAATTTTGATTTTTTTGTGCCAAAGAAGGGTCTGTGTGCTCACACTGTTATTTTGTGCCGAAGAATCAGTGTGTGTATGTGTGTGTGTGTGTGTGTGTGTGTGTGTGTGTGTGTGTGTGTGTGTGTGTGTGTGTGTGTATGTGTGTGTGTGTGTGTGTTTGTATGTGTGTGTGTGTGTGTGTGTGTGTGTTCTTGCTGAAGAGGGACTTGTGTATGGATTTGCTGCCGTTGCCTTTGAAAGGAACAGCACTTACCTGCATTAATAGGTAAGTACAGAGTGAGTGAGTGAGTGCATGCATGAAAGCAGAATGTTTGTATGCGTGAAAGTAGAAGTAGAGTGTGTGTGTGTGTGTGTGTGTGTGTGTGTGTGTGTGTGTGTGTGTGTGTGTGTGTGTGTGTGTGCATGACAGAGAGAGACACATGCACAAAGAGGCTAATGACGATCAGTCTACCTACTGAACACAAACAAGTTAGCTCACAAATCTATCGTACATTAAAAGTACACTTTCATTAAATTGCGGCTTTCCTGACAGGGAGAGTGTTGTACTGAATATGAAATCATACCTCTCAACTGTATGTATTTTTGAACAAAGTCTGGATTTTTGCCTCATCTTCCAATTTGTGTCTTTTGCTTATGAAATAAAAGTAGTCATCCAAGGTAATGTAGTTCCAGGGAGTAAGAATGAGATAGCAGCCTAAGGTTAATGAGTCAGTAGTAGACTATGTGGGACTGTAGCATATAAAGTTGTATTGTTTTTTCTGACAAACAAAAAAGCACCTAGTACTGTTTTGTCATTGATGGTTTCTAAGCAGTGATAGATTGCACAACAGTAAGCATAGCTTTGGTGGCTCATCAATACTGCCAAATCAAGTGGGCACAATGTCATTTTTTAAATGTTGGGATTTTAGCATGTATGTGTGTGTTTATGTGCTGGGAGTACTGCAACAGTAGATGATTATTAAAGACAGAGACTTGCGGACTGTGGAGAATGTTTTGTTGTTTCAAAACCTGATACTTGGGTACTAGGCATGCCAAAAGTAGATTTTTAAGACATTGCTTCTTGCCATTTGCAGTGGATGGATACTTACATTTAATGGACAATGCTAGCAGTATGAGTGTGGTCCTGTAGGGATCTGAAGGATACCAAGTCTACCACTGCCAATGTCTTGTAAAGTGACCTGGAAATGGATATTGGGATGTTACTGAAAAAATACAGTAAGTGGGCTTAAAAATATAGTTTAATTAAACAAGTGCACTTGCAATTTACAGACCATAACTTAATGTATTTCAAGTAGTCCAGATCCTGGTAGATTGTATACCATTAGACTTAATCAGGGAGAGCTGCCATTCTGGGGAAATAAGCAGCCCTAGTTTCAGTGAAAGCTCTGTGGTTGTTTGCAGGTAGAAAGTTGCAGGATGTGGATGCAATGTGTTTTATTAATTATTTTAATGCATTTGTCATTTCAAAGTATGGCTTTCTTTGTTGCAAAAGAAGGCAGGATTGAATGAGCCATATAATGCTCATGATGGGATAGAAAGATTATAAGTGATGTATAATATTTGCAGCTACAGTTGTTTCAATGGTGTCTGTGGTGCATAACTATTTTGGGGCCCGTGTCCCACTTTTATTTTTCACTTTGTCCAGATTTCTTGCTCCAAGGTTGAGGGGTATGGTTCCGTACTAAATCAGAAAGTTATATTTACCTTGGAAGACTTTTCAGCATAATTATGAGAAATAGAGCCTTTTTAATATCTCTGCTTATTACCAGTATAAACTGCCATGTAATCTTGCAAATAAGCTACTTTAATTATTTTGGAATTGACAGGTATGCTTCATTGGTTTGGACTTAAGTGTAGAGTGCAAACGAAATGTGACTTTGATTTCTTGCAGCAGTCTATGGTTTACTTATCACAATAACTTTTCTGTGTTTCTGGGTGTGTAATCAATTTAACAGTTTTAAAGATGTTTTCCAAAAATAAATAAATATATAATAAATATCTGTAAGAGTGAAAGGGAAGGTCTACAAGAGGGTAGTGAGACCAGCTATGTTATATGGGTTGGAGACAGTGGCATTGACAAAAAGGAAGGAGTTTGAGCTGGATGTGGCAGAATTAAAGATGTTAAGATTTGCACTGGGTGTGACAAGGGTGGACAGGATTAGGAATAAGTATATTAGAGGGTCAGCCCAGGTTGAAAGGTTTGGAGACAAAGCCAGAGAGGCAAGATTACGTTGGTTTGGACATGTGCTGAGGAGGGATGCTGAGTATATTGGGAAAAAATGCTAAGGATGAAGCTACTAGGTAACAGGAAAAGAGGAAGGCCTAAGATAAGGTTTATGGATGTGGTGAGAGAGGACATGCAGGTGGTTGGTGTGACAGAGCAAGATGCAGAGAACAGGAAGAAATGGAAACAGGTGATCCACTGTGGCGACCCCTAACGGGAACAGCCAAAAGAAGATGATGATGATAATAAATAAAAAATAATCCTCTCTGCACTTTGAGCTATTGACAAAGTCTGGGAATTTGTTTTTTTCAAAAGCGAAGGTCAGCATTACAGCTCGGTAAACTGTCAGTCTGTGAATAACATCTGCACAAATTAAAATGTCTGAATGTCAAATGGCTTTAGATTGGATAGAAGTTATATGTTTACTCCAGTATGTAATATGATCCTAGAGAGTTTATGGATTTCTTATTGATTTACTTTTTGCTGAGCAGTTGTCTGTTGATTTACTGATGGTACTTTTGGTGGTGGGAAATTACATGGATAAATCCATCTCTATTATGATTTTTTTCAGATATTTTGACTTCCAGACAATTTCATTCAGTGAGTATGTGTCGTGTAATTACTGAGATTGCCTATTTTACAAGTAGGGACTGTGTGTGTGTGTGTGTGTGTGTGTGTGTGTGTGTGTGTGTGTGTGTGTGTGTGTGTGTGTGTGTGTGTGTGTGTGTGTGTGTCTGTGTGTAAGAGAGCAAGATTTAATATATATACTGAATATATTTTTGCAAATAAAATTCTTAGTTAAATAGGTCCCTCTTCTTGGGCAAGTAGACTTGAGTAACCAATATTAGATCTTAGCCATCCAGCTAGGAATGTTTAGTATGTGGATTTTCCATCTGGTTTGATGAAGGCTCTGCTACTTACTCAAGGAGTACATTTATGGCTATCCATCCAGTTGTTGTGTTGCTGAACTACATTTTCTGATAATGAGAGGAGCTTTTTACAGAAGTTGAAGTTTTTGTGTCAAGAACCTCTCCATACAAAGTGGCTTGTTTATGTCGCAGTGAAGGCTGTGGTCTTTGTGGTGAGCATTTTAAGTATAACCAGTATTTCTGAGGTAGAGGAAGTCTCTTAAGGCAGGATCTTTCTTAGCCTGAAAAGCAAGTCAGTGATGAAATTTACAGGGGCCAGTGAGAGACAGAGGAAAGCAAGAAACTTTTTAGTCTGTTTGGATAACTAAGTGAACTTAGTCCTTTGACCTTTTTTGTCAGAAATGGTTGTAGTCTTTCTTTTGCAGGGTGTTTTGTTGAGGCACATGCCAAAAGGGGTGTTGCACTCAATAATGGCACTTATAAAAGAAGAATACAGGGATATTATGACCTCCTTGTCCCTGGATGAGATACCCTTACTAATGAGGTGGGCCATGTAAAAAGCTTTCCATACAAATGAGACAACATGGTGGTCACAAGTCAGGTTTCTGTCAATCTGGATGCCCAAGCATCTCATGACTGACTGACTGCTTACAACATTGTTATTAATGTGATAATTTGTGGAGACATCACTCTCCTCAAAGGGGATGATGATGCATTTGTTGGCATTAGCTTGAGGCCATGTTTCTGGCACCAGTCATTTGTTTGGGTGAGACCCTCTTGTAGCTTATTCAGAATTGTTTTATTAAGTCAGTAATGTGAATTCTTTACTTTATTGAAAATTTGTTGGCTTATTTTTGTGGATTATAGTATTGAAGGACTGCTGATGTTGACATTTTACATAGCTGAACTGCTAGAGTGGTTTTCCCAGTGAGAAATGCTATTGCCATAGTGAATATCTGTTTATTTGTAAAAAAAAAAAAATATATATATATATTTTTATATATATATATATATATATATATATATATATATATATATATGTATATATATATATATATATATATATATATATATATATATTAACTAAGATGTTAGAGTTACATGTTAGATTAGAGAATTAGAATGAGAATTAGAAATTTAAGGCAAGTATTAGGCATTTATTACATTTATTCATTGTTCGAATGCACCTACAGTACAGCCAAGGAGGTCGACTTTGGTCTCCCGCGACAGCGAAAGAGTTAACTATATGATATATTTTATATGCGACCCCAAGACAATTTCTGTTCACTCAATGTGGCCCCAGAAGACAAAAGGTTGGACATCCCTGGTCTAAGGTATTCCAAGCTTCAACCTTACACTGACACCCAGTATAATCACCCTGCAGCAGGCTGTAGCTGTAGTGCTTCACAAGGAGTGCCACAAATATCCTGGACTCCTCAACACCCCACATGTGTGCTCTAAATTTTGCACCATTCTTTGCCTTCCAGTCATGTCTGCAAAAGTCAAGCTAGCAAAATATGTCTGAATTGGTACCTAATTCAGATCTCACATGTTACTGGTATTAGACAAAGATGCACAACCTTCTTGGCAGGACACATTGGCATTACTTATCGCAAATACCAGTAAAGGTATGAATCATGGCATTGAGTTATACCAGGTGTGATGCTCCAACCATTATCACAGGTTCCAGTGTTCAACAATGGAGTACGTACTGGCATGGCTTTTGATGGTTGCAGTTTGGGAATTGAAAGATGCTGAATTCTGACATATTATCAGGTTGGGGTCCAATGTTATATTATTGTAACAAGTGGTAATCAAACCCTTGGGAGATAGGAGGCAAAAACTGCAACTTAATGCATTAACTGACATTGCCACAGGAGAACTAACTTTATACAGTGGATATTTGACATATCGTAATATCTGAATGTATGTGGATACACTTCAGAGAAGCATATATGTGTGTGGTTGGAATTATGTCTTGGAATGCATTCCTATGTAAAAGTCAATCTTACTGCAAGCAAATATGGTTCACATGGATGCAATTGAATGGGATGATGAATACAGGTCAGTTTATGTTACAGGCATACTTCAAAAGACATAAGGATGATAAACAAATAGTTGGGATATGTGATGAGTCATGATTATTACAGCAAAAGTTTTGTGTCCATCATGTCTATGCAAGTGAACTTTATATGAAACATATTCATTGTTGTTACTAGGAAGGTTGACATATATTAGGTTGTGTATATCTCTAATAATTATTCTTATACGCTAAGCAGCTCATTTTCATTATGAAAGGCTTACTGATAACATCATCAATTTTCTTTACTGTTATAGTCCAATTCAAAAATTTCTGAGATATGTGCTTCTTACACCCTTTTTAAAAAGTATCATGTAGCTGGATTGAACCGTTATTAAGGGTCACTGTCTTTACACCTTGTGCCACAGAGAAAACACAATGACAGATGAAATTTCTCATATCAATACTGTTCAGAGTATTGAAGAAAGCAAACCATTGCCAGGTGTGCTTTATCTATGTAAGGCAGCCTAAAACTAAAATTTTCACTTTTTTCCTTAGGTAGTGAACCATGTTTGTGTGATCCCAAGAGGTGAGTAAATGTACGTTAAAATAAAAAAAATGGAAAATGAAATATTGCAAACTGTGGCAAAATATTCTGTAAACATTATTTAAACAATGCTTTGTGTACCTTAGATCTGTCAATTAACCTCAGTTACACCTTGCACCACAGACAAAGTTACTTGACAGGAGTATTTTCTTGAATGATGACTATCCAGAGTGCTGCCATCTCTGAAAAGCCACCAGATGTGTTTGTGCTACCTAAGGCAGCCTAAACTAAAATGTTCACTTTTTTAGGTAGTGTACCTTGTTTGCAAACTGCAAAGTGGAGAAGAGTTTTAAAGACACTAGAAGAGAAATATATGACAAAGAAATTACAGAAAGTGAATGCAATGCAATGCATGGGTATATGTAGCAATGACCAGATTAAGAAGTACATTCAAGTGAACAATTCATCCTTCTCTCATCTCCTTGCAACATCAGACATGTACTCTGTGGGGCACATTATCATAATTGTTGCGAATGACAAATAATGTGAAAGTGGACAGAGTAATAATCATATGCTATTACCAATAGTGACAACAGTTATTTGTAAACATCAACACAATGGCATCACAAAATGTGATTAAATATATATTCATACAGTCCTCTGTAAAAGTATTATGTAAGTGGATTCAAACCATGCATCAGATGTTCTTTATTAATAAGCTCACTGCACTTACACCTTGTGCCATAGAGAAAGGTACCTGTCAGCTGTATTTTCTTCCCTGAGTACTACCCAGAGTGCTGACCCTCCCCCATGCCACCTGGTTGATTGGCTGATTTGTGTTACCTATGGCAGCCTAAACTACATTTTTCACTTTTTTTCTTTAAGCTGTGAAAGTGATTTTTGTGCTGCCAAGAGATTCATAAATGATACAAGAAAAAAATGTAAACATTTTCGTAGAGCAAATACTTTACATGTACATGTTTGACCAAATGTGTTATGTTGCAGTAGGGACCTGTATGTAATTGAAAACTCAAACAAGGGTATTGAAAAGTGTTTATTTCAACAAGTTATGACACGTGTTCATTCACATCTGATAGTCAATGCCTGGATGATTGGGATACCACAAACAGCACAGCCATGTACTCATGCAATATGAAACAAAGCCGTAGGTGTATCCCTTTCTTTCTGCATGGTACCTCATTCCATTATCTAGCTTTCATAGTAGAAATGTTATCTCTGTATTACATTGTATCTCTGTATTGCAGCCATATGTTATCTTTACCAATGCCTAAATTACTCCCTTTCATATAAACAAAGTTTCTTATTGCAGTACCTGTGGTCATTAAAGCCAGCATTTGAATCACTCAATTTACTTTCAGACTTTATGGTAAGTTTCTTCTCGCAGACAAACCGTCAGAAGGTGTCCTTTAAAGAGGGGATAGTGTGAAAGCTGATTGTTCCTGCATTCAGAGGAATCATAGGCACCTACATGTCATTAACAGGGAACAGTTCTCAATGTTCATACTTGCATTGTTAGGGCACGTGCCTGTAATCATATTGATCCTTACATCATGTTTATATTCCATGCACTTAGTGCAGTTTTTGGTATTTGGAAATGCTAACAATTTCACACCTTATTTGCATAATCACAGTCCTCACAGGGCTGACTCTGCACTATAAAAATTTAATCATGTAGCTAATGCCCTTGAATCATACTGGGGAGATTGTTTTGAACCACAGAGCTTGATAATGTTACAAAAACAACTCTTTGGGAGATTTATTTATTTTCTGCACTGTTGGGTTGTCAAGGTATGTTGCTATTACTTAACTAATGCTTTTAGTTTAATATTAAAAGGTGAAGTGCAGTGACAGCTGAAAAGCATTTGCATAATTTTAGATTTCTTACTTTTTACAGAGGAGATATTACTAACATAACTGTACACCTCAATCAAAACAGTCTGCGAAGGCACTTATACTTATTTGCACAATGAGAGTAATCAGTTATATGATATTCTTTTATTTACAGGTTCCATACTTACTTTGTCATTACTGCAGGTAGCAATTGTGTCCTGGGGGTGTTCCTGTCTGATGCTATCAGAACACAGCCATTACATGATTAAGTAAAGGTTGTTGTGTCTGACAAGCAGCAGTTTTCCTACTTATATGTACATGGAATCTTAGGCTTTTAGCTAGGTAGTGATTGTGGGTGCTATAATTTGCTTCTTAGCCAGAGCCAGGTCATACTGTGCATGTCTCAGTCTGCCAACATCATCCACAGCTGGTGGCTCTCCCTCAGACTCCTCATCTGTACCTGCTGCTGGCTCTACCTGTTGTCTTTGAAACTGTAATCCTACCCTTTAATGTCTTTGTTGAAGTCATTTTCTGAAAATTATATTATGTAACATGGCACAGACTGTAAGTATTTTGGCACAAGTGCCTGGATCATATGGCAGTGCACCTCCTGATGTGTCTGGACACTGGAATCTTAATTTTAGCAAACCAAAGACATGTTCTGTAATATTTCTAGTTTATGCATAGACCTCATGTTGTCCTTGCTCAGTGGGGTTGTGTGGGTTGCTCATGAGTGTCATGAGTCAGGGCTCTAGTGCATAACCTGCATCACCCACTAGATTCCCTTGAGGAATGTCACCCCTTGCAAACCTGGTGTACAGCTCAAAGGTGTGTCATATGTGTGAGTCATGGAAACTGCCTGGATCATGTGCACAGACATTGTAGATGATCCCTTGGGGATTACACAGAACATGACAGTTTATGAGTGGAAACCTTTTCTCTTAATGTACCTCCTTTCCTGTCCCCAGGTGGGGCTTTTATTTCTATGTGTGTGTGCAATTTATGGCCCCCAAAACATCAGGGAAGTGTGATATTGTATAAAATTCCTGCGTGGTTCTTGCTCTGTCCTGTGGTGTTCATGGCAAAAAGATCTGCTCCCTTGTGTGTAGTAGCATTACATTTAAAAACTGATGTAACATTCTAGAGGCGCATGCCTCTGACACTCCTAATGTATTCCCTATTTATGATAAATGCAGTCCATAATAAGTTAAACAGAGTCTAAAGATCCTTTCTGCTTCTTACCCAAGGTCTGGCAGCAGCAGCAGCACCATGATTTAAAGTCTGCTGCACACACAGCAGAACAAAAGCAACATCAGCCCCTAACATGTTGATTTTTCTAAGTGTAATCATGCTTGTATTTCAAAAGGTTTTGGTGTACATGGCAAAAGTCTACACTGAGTGTGCACAATTGCTTTATAGCTTCTTGAATAACGCTGCCTTATTGCACTGGTTAGTTGGAATGTACTTTGTTCATATACTTTCATTAGCATATTCTGCTGTTTTTGGTAATGAATACCAAATATCTCATTTCATGTAGTTCTTTATGAATCCAGCCCAGTGTTTACTCTATAGCACAATTAATCATATAACACTTTGTCTAAAAGGGCAACCTAACACCATCATCCCTCCTATTTTTAATCTTTTAATATTACCTAAGTACTTTTCATTGCCCAAACAGTAGGTCTTTGTATTGTTCTTGCACTAACTCCTTTTTCTTAATCTGTTTGAAGTAACTTCACAAAACTCTTTTTATTGCCAAGATGAATTAAGAATCAAATGTCAAATGTAGAAAAGTCCAATTAATTTGTCCCAGATATAATATCTCATCTGTTTTAGTAGATTTCCTGATCATGGGACATTTTCTTTCAGCAAAACACAAGTGTAATGTCTCTTCAGCAGCAGCTGGCATTGGTGAACTTATTGGTTTTTATTTATTTATTTATTTTCACAGATTCTTCACTCTGGAACTCAGCATCATGTTCCTTTCCACGTGGTCCATCCTTAAAAGACAGCGGCAACATTATTTCTTCACTTTGATCAGCCTCATTTACCATTTTTCTTTTAAGTTAATGTCCAAAACACTGTTATTCAAAGCATCAGCTTCATTATTTTGCTGAAAAAAGCTGTACTGCAAGCCACATGCTTCCTGCCTTCCCCCTCCATCTCTCAGATGGCAGCACATTAATACCTGTACTGAAAAGAGTAGTGAAATATCCTCAGAGCCCTGGCCATGAATTCCCTAGTCATTATAAAAAGCACCTCTGGTCCTTCCTGAAAGGACTAGCCTGTTCTACAAAGAGGCTACTAGCCTAGTAGGCCTAATCTGTTCTACAAAGAGGCTACTAGCCTAGTAGGACTAACATATTCTAAAATAATAAATAAAACAAAAAGTAAATAAATACTGCACCATTTTAATGAGACTAATGTCACACTTTTTCATTTCATCATTTTAAAGCATACAATAGCCACCCCATATTTGCTTCCATACAATGCAGCATGGGACTATAGTTCATGCAGTGTTATGTGCCCTATCCTCAATAGTGTTCCTATATATCACATTGTTGTTGACTTGATTTCATACTTGCAGAAAGTTATGAATTATCTGTTTCTGTCAGTGATAGCAGTAGCTATACAACATAAATTACAGCAAACATCTCACTGAATTTTACTGGTTGAGAATTTCAACAATATTGCTTTGTAACTGTTTAACCATGTAATATGATTCAGAAAGTAAAGCTATAGGCATTACTATTCATCTATTTGTTGACTATAACATAAGGACTATATTTCTCCTGCAAAGACCAAACCGATAGGCTTTGTGCCTAGCACTGCTCAGTTGCATTGTGCATCTCATGACTTCATACCTGATCGTATTATTAGGTTTGTATTTCTGATGCAATGTCTCACCATTCAGACTACATTATGCTCACACTATGTGCTACAGTGCTCACCAAGATATCTCTGTTTACTGTACTAAAGTCCCTGCACCATGGGTTTTTGGTGTGAGGAGAACTATTCTCCTGCATAACTGTTCTTCTGCACCATAGCAACTATTGCATACAGAGACCTTTTTTAACATCTTCAGGAGAAAACAAAATGGATTTTATAGCAAAAAGAAATTCCCCAGTAAAGTTTCATTTACTACTATGGAAAACTATACAATGTGACATTGTTGTTCTAGTCACTACAGGCACATCTTCACCCCTTTCAGGTAAACAATGATTTGCATGCATACACCAGCAAAATCAAGCATTTATAGCTGCATCACATCTGCTTTTACTGATTAAAGTTAAAGCCACTTTTCTCCAGCTCTCACAGAAATGGTGATATATGGTAATAGTACAGAATTAGTGATTCAAAAACAGAAGATGATAGCTCTAAATTACATAATGCACCCTTTCTGAGGAGCTTATATCACATGCCCTGCAAAAGGCATAGTTATTGCCTGTGACAAAGTCTGAATGCAGGAGTCAAGAAAGACAGTAAGCTTCTCTGCCTTTCTATCAGAAAGAAACCACTCTGCAGCACAGCAATATTGCTTCACTACAGTGACAGTAAATGTCTGTGCATTGCATTTTGTTAGAAAATACTAACAAATTATGATTCCCATTCTTATTATACAGGAACCAAAAACTCTTCTTTGATACATAGTACTCTATAACAAGTGACTAAAACTAACAATAATTATTGCATTACACAGCTCTCTATTGAAATGTTGGCAATTGTTAGGTCGAGCGCCGACACACTGAAAAAATAGACTGAAAATCTAGTTGATCAGTAAATACCAAACATTGCTCTGCTGTTTTAAACATCCTTTTTGCACCCCCCCCCTCCTGATGTAAGGGGGCAAACCCTCCACAACTCCCAAATATATATATATATATATATATATATATATATATCAACTCCAAGATTGCCATACCTTGGAGAAAAGGGAATATTCTTAAAAACTGCAGTCTACGTATTATGGGACTCACTAAAGTGGGTCAAATGGTTACTGCATTACATTAGCCATGATAAGAAAGTCATTCAGTAGGAGGTGTGCAGAACCTAGCAGATATCATACAAGCCAAATACATAGGTTTCCACCTCCATTTCTGTTTATGTAATGCTTCAGTAACTAAGCAGCACTTCATGTAATGGGATGTGGACAGGTATTCCAAGGCAGTTTGGCTAAATGACATATTACTGCAAATACATTTCCCCTCAAAGTCACTTTCAGAAAACATCCATTATGCTCTTCCCCCCTGTTATGTGACCATGGAGTTGGTGTATATATAAGTTAGGGAGGTCCGAGTTCCCCACACACTAAAAACTGTTTTAGTGTTCATTGAAAGTGACTTCCATTGAAACTGTTTCTTTTCGTTTGGAGGTTTTTTCCTTGAGTTATCATTATGAATTCCATGTCACATGTGTAGTTT